>NW_011495064.1:3064866-3069812 GCF_000754665.1 Bison bison bison
GACCACGTGGACTGCACCGTGCCAGGCTTCCCTGTCCTTCACTATCTCCCCGAGTTTGCTCAAATTCATGCCCAATGAGTCAGGGATGCTATCTGACCATCTCATCCTATCCTTTTGCCTTCAATCTTTCCTAGCACAGACCCTAATTTGTCAACAACCTCGCCCTTTTTGAAACTTCCCAGAAGGATGGGTTAGGGTTAGATCCCGATCACATACCCTGCCTGACTGTATAAGCTCTCCCTGTTCACCAGGGAGGGGAGCACAGTTCTTGAAGGGCTAGCCTACTGTGTTCCCCCTTTGCCTGGCAAAGCAATAAAGCCACTTTTCCTTCTCCTCCCCATAACTCTTTCTCCGTATTTCTGTTTGGTCTTGGTGCACAGAGAGCCAAGATTTCGGCATTAAAAGGACGACCTGAACATGCTTGCTGTCTCCATTGCTGTACCTACCTATCCATTCAGCTTCAGAAGTTTCAAAATCCATTTCTTCTCTACCATCTTCTCTACCACTTTGTTGTTCAGACCCTAACAGTACTCTCTAGCCTAACCTCTCTTCCAGTCCATCAGCAAACTTTGTTTTGCTTGTGTATTCCCAGAACAACATTGAAAAAACGTATTCCCTTTGTATAATTTTGACTTGATCCAAAATTCTTAATCATTAGCTTGTCTTATATAAGTTAGGTTCTGCCTATTAGACCCACTAAAACATAAAGCTGAGTAGGCATAATAATCCATAGTAAGTGGTGCATGCAGAATTGGGATGAGAGGCCAGGGGCACAGTAAGCCACACAAACAGATGCCCTGGACGTCCGTGTCACCTAGCATTTATGCATTGAAAACAGGAAGATGCAGGGTACAGCCTTCCAAAGAGCGGCATAGCCGTTGAGGACACAACATAAACTGGTTAGAACCGACTAGATCCAACACAGCAGACAAGTCGACTTCCACTTGAGCCTCAGTATACGCTCCTAATACATCAGCTACATGACACACCCGTAAGTGCCATGACAGCTCCAAGGCCCAGCACAGAAGACCAGAAAGTGGGTGGTGACCCAATTCTGGGGCCCCTCTCCAGAAATAGTAGGAATAATCCTCCCACCTCATTAGCCTATGAAATTACCCAGCCCATAAACCGCCCCCCCATATTTCAGGGCCTCTCACCTGAGATGGCCCACCCTCTTGTCTATGGAGTATCTCCCTGAACAAACCTGCTTTCACTTTACTATGACTTGATCTTGAATTCTTGCCTGCACGAAGCCAAAAACCCACCCTTGGCGGCCATCCCAAGGACTCGCCTGATATCTGGGACGTGAGCATCCTTTCACCTACACATTCTCTTTCCTGGTACACATTGATGCCTCTCCCTCAGCCCTGCCTGTGGCTGCATAGAAGGTGGAGTCTCTTTATGACCATCTGGCCAAGGAGGAAAAAAAGCAAAGCTTGGACTTCTCTGGTAGCACAGGGGTTAAGACTCTGCTTCCACTGCAGGGAGTGCAGCTTGATCCCTGGTCCAGGAAGTTCCACATGCCACTTGATGTGGCAAAAAAAAAAGCTTGATTTGCTTATGACACTTTGCTTTTTACAAAGGTCAAAGTGGTGTGTGGGTGCAAGCTGAAAAAGAACCGCAGCTGCACTACAGCCCCACCCTAGGGTGATCTTGAAAGATGGTGCCAAGGGAAATTGTCCCAGTGAATAATTCCTCTCACACTTGGTGTAAACAGAAATGTAGGCAAGGTTGGAATATATATGGATTTAAGGCAGTAGCAATAACCTCAGCTATGCAGAAGACACCACCCTTATGTCAGAAAGCAAAGAAGAACTAAAGAGCCTCTTGATGAAAGTGAAAGAGGAGAGTGAAAAAGCTGGCTTAAAATTCAACATTCATAAAATGAAGATCATAGCAAATAGATGGGGAAACAATGGAAACAGTGACAGACTTTATTTTCTTGGGCTCCAAAATCACTGCAGAGGGTGACTGCAGCCATGAAATTAAAAGATGCTCCTTGGAAGAAAAGCTATGACCAACCTAGACAGCATATTAAAAAGCAGAGACATTGCTTTGCCAATGGAGGTCTGTCTAGTCAAAGCTGTGGTTTTTCCAGTAGTCATGTATGGGTGTGAGAGCCAGACTATAAAGAAAGCTGAGAACCAAAGAATTGATGCTTTTGAACTGTGGTGTTGGAGAAGACTCTTGAGAGTGCCTTGTACTGCAAGGAGATCAAATCAGTCGATCCTAAAGAAAATCAGTCCTGAATATTCATTGGAAGGACTGATGTTGAAGCTGAAGCTCCAGTACTTTGGCCACCTGATGTGAAGGACTGACTCATTGGAAAAGATCCTGAAGCTGGAAAAGATTGAAGACAGGAGGGGAATGGGACAACAGAGGATGAGATGGTTGGATGGCATCACCAACTCGATGGACATGAGTTTGAGTAAGCTCCGGGAGTTGGTGAAGGACAGGGAAGCCTGGCATGCTGTGTGGTCCATGGGGTCGCAAAGAGTCAGACAGGACCGAGCGACTGAACTGAACTGAACTGATGGTACTAGCATGGCTTGGCTGGTTGCACAGGAGCCCGGGAGGAGAGAGAAGACCAAGGACAAGGAGGTGTTGGATACAGGCATGCGGTTGGATTATGTGTTTGGGCAAGAAATGAGCAGATGCCCAGCAGAGGGCACCTACTGTGCAAGAGGCAGTAAATAGCCAAATAGAAAGAATGACTCACCAATCGATATCAGCCAGATGCTGTGACCACCTCGTACTGGCAATGAATGGAGTAGCCACAGTGGCAGGGATGGGAGCAACATGTGGACCCAAGAACATGGGCTCCCATTCACAAAGGCTGATAAAGTCCCTGCCATTGCTGAACGTCCAGTCTACCAGCAACGAAATCAATGCCGAGCCCCTAGAATCAGTATTCCTCATAGAACACAGTCAGCTGCTTGATGCCAAGTTGACTACAATAGACAACTTCCATCCTGGGAACGGGCAGCAATTGATTTTGATTGGAGTTGCTGTGTTCTGGGTATGGTTGGCCTTTTTTGCCTGCCAGGTGTCAGCCAGCACTGCTATCTTGAGTGTTTATGGAGTGTCTGACACATTGTCACAGGGTCCCACATATCATCAAATCAAGACCAAAGGACCCACTGCACAGCCAAGGAGGTATGTGACAGTGACACATGACCATGGAATCCACTGGCCCTACCACATTCTATACCACCCAAAAGACACCAGCCTGAACAGAGAGAAGGAGTAGCCTGTGAGGGCATAGCTGGGTGCCAGCACAGATATGCTGCAAACTAAGGATGGAGCAGCCCCTTCCAGGACATAGTTTGCACTCTGTCAGTCAGTCAGCATGGCGCTGTGTCCCAACAGGAAGGATAGAGAGGTTCAGGAACCAAGGGGTCGAAGCAGGAGTGGCTCCATTTCCCATTAGTCCCATTATTCCATTTGGGTATTTATGTCACCAGAACTCTGAACTTTGAGGATTTTGAGGTCCTGTTTCCCAAAGAGGAAGTATTTCCATCAGGAGATACAGCAAAAGTCCCATGGAACTCATTCACAGTTGGCACCAGGCACTTTGAGCCAAAGGACCAGCAGGCAAGAAGCAGCAGTCACCATCCTGACAGCAATGCTAAATAGGCAAGTGCAGCAGCCGTGGCCTAGAACGGGCATGGTGACCAGGAGCTCAGCAGAGGTGCTTCCTGCCAGTGAGAACAGAAAATGGGGAGTAGGGGAGGGAGACGATGAGTATTAGTTGGGGCCTCAAGCTCAGCTGCAGGGGTGGGGGCTGTGGTTCGTCCCATTAACCATCCGTTTCTGCTCCCAGAACTTACACAAAATGGGCCTGAGAGGCATGAGGAGCAGCAGACACGAGGACGCGCGACCCGGGTTGCCCTTCACGGGGGAAGGTCTTCTGCCGCTTGCTGCTGAGAAGGGGCTGGCTTCTAGGCCCCAGTTATCAGCCCTCTCCAGGAATTCCCCTCAAGTGAAAAGAGAACTTCACCCAAAGTCACAACCTCCACCCTCTGGATAGCATGCATCAGATGACTGGCTGAAGCTGGAATCTAAAGGCCTGGGCCCCTCACCCCAACTCAGGACAACTCGAAAAGCCATCCCAGGACTTCCCTGGAGGTCCAGTGGTTAAGAATCCGCACTTCTATTGCAGGGGTCACAGGTTTGATCCCTGGGTCGAGGAACTATGATCCTACAAGCTGTGGGTGTGGCCAAAAAGAGAAAAAAAAGGTGATCCCAGCTTCAGAACTCCCACCTTCTCCACCTGACAAAAGCTGTGTATGAAACTCCCAATCCACATGCTAGTCTCTGTCTCGAAGCCTGCTGCCCAGGGAACCCTGCCTGAATCAGGCTATGTCATGGAGCTCAATAGAGTACTCCTCTCCAGAGAGCGGGCTTCCTAGGTGGCTAAGTGGTAAAAGAATCCGCCTGCCAATGCAGGAGACACAGGAGATGTGGGCTCAATCCCTAGGTCAGGAAGATCCCCTGGAGAAGGTGATGGCAACCCACTCCAGTATTCTTGCTGGGAAATCCCGTGGGCAGAGGAGCCTGGTGGGCTACAGTCTGTGGGGTCACAAAAGAGTCAGACAACTGAGCACGCACCACGCACGTACGTCCTGAGAGCTGGTATGGGGAGTTAGGTCGTGGGCGCTCTCTCTGCCTGGTTGGGGCGCTGAAACGCCCATCCAGCGGTCCTTCTGTGCTGTCCCTTAGCACACGCCCTTACCCCCTGTTCTGTGCTTCCTTAGGGCCTGCAGGTTTCAGGTCCTAAACTGGGCATCATCCTAATTTCAGGATGTGGCAGAGAGACAGAAAGCACCTATTTATTGGCTTAGTGATGGTGTGTGTAGAATTTAGTTACAGCATTACACCTGAGGATAGGCATTCCTGAAGGTTAAATGGACCCACTCTAAGTGAATTAGGGTTGTTGTTGTTCA
>NW_011495064.1:3069917-3083260 GCF_000754665.1 Bison bison bison
TCGGTGATGCCATCCAACCATCTCATCCTTTGTCGTCCCCTTCTCCTCCTGCCCTCAATCTTTCCCAGCATCGGGGTCTTTTCAAATGAGTCAGCTCTTCGCATCAGGTGGTCAAAGGATTGGAGCTTCAGCTTCATCATCAGTCCTTCCAATGAATATTCAGGGTTTATTTCCTTTAGGATGGACTGGTTTGATCTCCTTGCTGTCCAAGGGACTCTCAAGAGTCTTCTCCAGCACCACAATTGGAAAGCATCACTTCTTCGGCACGCAGCCTTCTTTATGGTCCAACTCTCATATCTTTACATGACTACTGGAAAAACCATAACTTTGACTAGAAGGACCTTTGTCCCAAAGTGATGTCTCTGCTTTTTATTATGCTGTCCAGGTTTGTCATAGCTTTTCTTCCAAGGAGCAAGCATCTTTTAATTTCATGGCTGCAGTCAACCTCTGCAGTGATTTTGGAGCCCAAGAAAATAAAATCTGTCACTTTTCCCTCATCTGTTTGCCATGCGGTGATGGGACCAGATGCCACGATCTTAGTTTTTTGAATGTTGAGTTTTAAGCCAGATTTTTCACTGTCCTCTTTCACCCTCATCAAGAGGCTCTTAGTTCCTCTTTGCTTTCTGCCATTAGAGTGGTATCATTTGCATATCTAGAGTTAGCTTTTTTTTTTTTTTTGGCTGTGCCGGGTCTCAGTTGTAGCATGCAGGATCATGGGTCTTCATGGCAGCATGCAGGATCTCTTAATTGTATCGTATAGGATCTAGTTCCATGACTAGGCATGGAGCCCAGGCCCCCTGCATTGGGAACTCGGAGTCTTAGCCACTGGACCACCAGGGAAGTTCTGAGGGTTAGCTTTGATGCCTATGGCTTTAGTCCCTTTCCCCCAAGAACTTGGAAATTAATCTGCTTGAATCTGATGCAACCCCTGGGCTCCAACTGTCAGGCCAAAAGATAGCAGTAATTACCTTCTTTCCCTTCAAAATGATACGCAACCCAAAGCTCTATTCATCTATTGTTTAGAATGGGAAGAGTTTGCAGTATTCACCCACTTATTCATCAGTATGTGAAATCTCTTCAGAGCAGGCAATTTCCCCCTAATTCATAACCTAGAAGCAGTGCATGAAAGCATCTCTTTGTGTCATCAAGATGGGCTGCACATGTACTGCAAGACCAAAGACATCTCGGATCAACTCGTCCCAGAAGCACATCAAAATCCCTGATGAGTACCATGTTCAGGCAACCTCCAGGAAGCCTGCCTTTGGAGCAAGCGCTCCCTGCCTCGTGGAGGCAAGAATTGTTCCCCTTTTCCCAGCTGGACAGTGGAGGGCCTGGAGCCCAGGGCGTGAAGTGGCACATGACTCCTACTGCTAGGCCTTCCCTCCTAGCAACCAGTGCGTTTCTGGCTCAGCTCAGGTTGCCCGCATCTTCAGCCTGGCCCAGGTCACAGCGGGAAGAAACCCAACTACAGGGCCCGCTGCACCTGGGAACGGACTGCTCATTGCATTGTAGGCTGGGACAGGACCAGAGATGCACAACTGTGCAGGCAAGTCAAGACCCGAGGAGCCCAGCTGGAAGGCAAGCAGGAGAGCAGTCATTTAGGACCATGAGACAGAGCGGTGACTAAAAACTGCATCTTAACTTCCCTGGTGGTCCAGTGGCTAAGATTGCCCCCTCCCAGTGCAGGGGGCCCAGGGTTTGCTCCCTGGTCGGGAACTAGAGCCCACATGCTGCAACTGTGAGTCTGCATGCCACAGTTAAAGATCCTGCGTGCTGCAGCGAGGGCCTGGTGCAACCAAAGAAATACATGTGAAAGAAAGAAACTGCAGCTAAGAGTGTTGGCCTGAAGCCTCTTCAGTGCCTCCTGCTTGGAACCCAGTAGATCATCTTAAATACCACCTTCCGTAAGGCCATTTCCACCTTAGGAAACCTTACCTGTTTCCTTCCATGTGCAAGGAACTCCACGAGGGGTCATACTCCTGTCCTGTCTCTACCCCTTTTTTACTTTGAATTCTGAGGACTTCCCTGGCAGTCCAGTGGTTAAGACTCTGACCTTCCAATGCAGGGGGGTAAGTCTGATCCCTAGTCAGGGAACTAACCAGAGAAGGCAATGGCACTCCACTCCAGTACTCTTGCCTGGGAAATCCCAAGGATGGAGGAGCCTGGTAGGCTGCAGTCCATGAGGTCACTAAGAGTTGGGCACGACTGAATGACTTCACTTTGACTTTTCACTTTCATGCATTGGAGAAGGACATGGCAACCCACTCCAGTGTTCTTGCCTGGAGAATCCCAGGGACGGGGGAGCCTGGTGGGCTGCTGTCTATGGGGTCGCACAGGGTCGGACACAACTGAAGTGACTTAGCAGCTTAGCAGCAGAGAACTAAGATCTCACAGGCTGCACAGCACAGCCAAAAAACTAATGACAAGTTTTCAAAGTCTGTAAAGCTGCCCGTTCTGGTGGAGGTGTGGGGTAAAGAGGGGCACTGGCCATGCATCGGGCAGCTCCACCCCTCCTTGGTCTTGGCAGTGAGCTGCCTGCATGGTATAGCACCCCGTTGCTCTTGCTGATGTAGCTCTACCCTCTAGAGCTCAAGGGCCAGGCAGGCTTTCTCTCGGTCTCCTGTCGCCGTGACTGAGTGGGTTCAGATCAGATCAGATCAGATCAGTCGCTCAGTCATGTCCGACTCTTTGCGACCCCATGAATCGCAGCACGCCAGGCCTCCCCGTCCATCACCAACTCCCGGAGTTCACTGAGACTCACGTCCATCAACTCAGTGATGCCATCCAGCCATCTCATCCTCTGTCGTCCCCTTCTCCTCCTGCCCTCAATCCCTCCCAGCATCAGAATCTTTTCCAATGAGTCAACTCTTTGCATGAAGTGGCCAAAGTACTGGAGTTTCAGCTTTAGCATCATTCCTTCCAAAGAACACCCAGGACTGATCTCCTTTAGGATGGACTGGTTGGATCTCCTTGCAGTCCAGGGGACTCTCAAGAGTCTTCTCCAACACCACAGTTCAAAAGCATCAATTCTTCAGCGCTCAGCCTTCTTCACAGTCCAACTCTCACATCCATACATGACCACAGGAAAAACCATAGCCTTGACTAGACGAACCTTTGTTGGCAAAGTAATGTCTCTGCTTTTGAATATGCTATCTAGGTTGGTCATAACTTTCTGAGTGGGTTAGTCAGCCTCATTATGGGATCTGTAGTAACAGCCCACTTAGCGAACAAACCTAAAACCATATCCTCCAACTCAGCCTCTCTGCCAGTAATAAAGGAGATATTTTGGCCTCTGTTGGCCACTCCTTTATTTCTTAGACCCACAGAGACACCTTAGTATAGCTTTCCTGACCCCATCATCTTGCCCTTCTCTGAATTCCCACTGCACTTTTTTGTTGGAACTCTAGAATGACCTTCCATCACTTGGGTTTCCCTTCCCTTCTCAGCTGAGAAGATCTCAGAGAAGACACTGGAGATCAGATGGGGAAACAAAGATGAATAAAGTGAAAAGCTTGAGGCAGACATGGAAACAAACAATGACAAGGCCATGTCATGAGGGTGCTCAAGGGGATTTTGGACAAGGGTCCCTCAGGGGTGCTGGGGAACGGAGCCTGACCCTGCAGGGGAGGGAAAGTTCAGCATGTAGATTCACCAGTTCAGCATCCTCTCCATTTCTGGGAACCACCGTGTCTCAGCTGCTCAGCCTCCATCCCACCTTCTCTTAGTGAAATACTTTGGTTTCCTTTTCATGGAACCATCCCTCCCTACCCCTCCTTCCTTTCATCCATATGATACTATTCCCAGGATCAGGGCTTGACGAGTGACCCTCGACCAAGCCAGTCAGGTCATCCAATCCTCCTGGCCAGGAGTGTGAACCCTGGGTCCTGAAGCGTAAACCCTGAGGTATTTGGAAACGGCAGGAAAGAAAAGTTCGCTGTGTCTTCAGCTGGACCTGGTGCTCGGAGGAAAGTCTGAAGCTAGCCGGTCCCTGTATCACCATCAGGGAAGAGCCTGGCTGGGAAATGAGTGGGGCTGAGAGAGACAAAGGTGGTCCAGGGAGCACCCGTGGAGCCCCAAATTCACTGCATTACTTGACTTTCCTGGTCCTCAGCCAGTAAATTCCTTTCTTGCATGACCAATTTGAATTTTGAGTCATTTTTCAACTTCGGTAATATCAGAAAAGATGTTTCAACATGAAGAAGGAAAAACAAGTATTGGTGAGAATGTGGAGACATTAGAAACCTCGTATGTTGCTGATAGGAACATGAAATGGTGTGGCTACTTTAGAAAACAGCCTGGCAGTTCCTCAAAGTCTTAAGCATGAGAGTCACCATGACCCAGCAGTTCCTCTCTTAGGCATGTATGCAAGAGGACTGAGAACATGTTCACAACAAGGCTTGGACAGAAATGTTCATGGCAGCATTATTTACAGTAGCCAAAAAACAGAAACATGTGTCACTTGCCTGATTGATGGATAAACAAAGGGCGGTACGTAACTATGGTGGAATAGTCCCCACACAAATCAGTGAAGGATTGACATATGTTACAACATGGATGACCCTTGAAAGCATTATGCTAAGTGATAGAGACAGTGAGTGAAGTTGCTCAGTCGTGTCCAACTCTTTGCAACCCCATGGACTGTAGCCGGCCAGGTCCCTCCATCCATGGGATTTTCCAGACAAGCATACTGAAGTGGGTTGCCGTTTCCTTCTCCAGGGGATCTTCCCGACCAGATACAAAAGGACACACAGTCCATTTACACTAAATGTCCAGAACAGGCAAATCCATTGAGACAGAAAATAGATTAGTGGTTGTAAAGGGCTGGGGCAGGGACAGGAATGGGAAGTGACTGCTGATAGCCACAGGTTTCTTTGGGGGGGGTGTGTGATAAAAATGTTCTGGAAGTAGTGGTGATGATTGCATAACCTTGTGAGTATATTAAAAAGTACTGAATTATACGTCACAAGGGTGCATTTCACGGTACGTGAATTATGTTGCCATTTAAGTCACTTCAGTCGTGTCTGACTCTTTGCGACTCCACAGACTGTAGCCCACCAGGCTCCTCTGTCCATGGGATTCTCCAGGCAAGAATACTGGAGTGGGTTGCCATCCCCTTCTCCAGGGGATCTCTCCGACCCAGGGACTGAACCCATGTCTCTTGCATCTCCTGCACTGGCAGGTGGATTCTTTATCACTGGGCTACCTGGGAGGTCAGGTGTGTGAATTTTATCTTAATAAAAATTAAATGTGACAAGAATGTTGCCATTTGGTACATCTAGCTGAAAGGTATATGCGAATTCCTCATCCCATCCTTGCAACTTTTCAGCAAGTACACATTTTTTTTCAAAAGTTTTTTTTTTAATGTACATTTTTTTAAATGTACATGCTTTTTTAAAAAGTACATTCAAAGTCATTCTGTCTTGCTTCCCCCAGAGTGGATATAGAAGGTGGCACCTCCTTCTGAGGAAGCTGGAGATTAGGATGACAAGAACATTAAAGTTATTCAGTTCTGCTCCTCATTTATAGATAAGGAAACTGAGTCCCAGAGGGCAGTGCTGACTCTGTGCGACCCCATGGACTGTAGCCCACCAGGCTCTGTCCATGGACTTCTCCAGGCAAGAATACTGGCGTAGGTTGCCTTTCCCTCCTCCAGGGGATCTTCCTGACCTAGGGATCAAACCCCAGGTCTCTGGCACTGCAAACAGATTCTTAAACTGTCTGAGCCACCAGGGAAACCCTTTTAAGGTCCCACATCTTTTTTTTTTTTTAATTGGCTACAAGATGTGGCATGTGAGTCTTAGTTCCCTGACCAGGGATGGAACCTGCGCCCCCTGCAGTAGAAGGCAAAGACTTAACCACTGGACTGCCGAGGAAGTCCCAAAGGTCACACATCTCATTGGTAACTATCTCCTCACACATTTCAGATTGTTATTGCATCCTTTTCTCTAGAGATGTTTATTTTTCTCCTAGTCTTTCATCCATGTAGAATGCTTACCTTGACTCTCTCCAATTTCTCATCATCTTTCTGAAATACGTAGGTCCCACATTAGGGGATGGAAACCCACCATACAGACATGGGTATTAGCTGTTGAACATGTGTCAAAGAAGGCATCATTCCTTCAGAATGGCATTTCAGGAGCTCTGGTGTCAGCCCCTGCCTGTGCCCTGGAGCCTGCTCCCTCCCCACCCCACTGGGCTGACTAGCAGTGGTACTGGGGTGAGGTAGGTGGTTTCCCCAAACAGCTGGATGCACGCAGGCTGTGTGTGTCTTCAGGGGTGCCAGGCACTACTCAAGCAGAGCACTGAGCTCAAAGTAGACAAGAACAAAGTTGGGGAAGTCAGAAGCCAGGTGGACCCAGGAATGAAGGTGAAAGAAAAGGGCAGAGCATCAGAGAGAAGGAAAAATAACAATTCCTGAGAACGAGCCAGGGTGATCCAGGCCGTTGGCCTGTTTGAGTGTGGGCCAGCCTGATTTCAAGGCTCAGCCCTGTTCGAAGATGGGACACACAGAACTTCTGCAAGAGAGCAGAGCTGGCCGGTTTTCACGTGTCGCAGTGTCCCAGTCAGGAGGGCTGGGGGCCAGGGGGCGGGGGCGATTCCAGGCATTTCATCTCCATTGTGTAGGCCAGTGCCGGCAAAGGGTCTCTTCACTGGTGTAGGCCTCATACATCCCAACCAACACTGTAGTGCCATTGCTGAACCCAAGATCCCAAATGTCACCATCCCCACCTGGACCATAGGCTAGAGCTCCAAACCCTCAGCCACAGTGGAGGGGAAGGGCCATGATCTCGGCTGGGCAAGAGACTCATCCTGGTCTTTCAAAAAGAGGTTAGTGTGCACCTGCGGCTGCCGTCTTCACTATCGTTGGAGGGAGACTGCCTGAGCCCACGCACGGAGCAGAGGCATGGAGAGCAACCACGCCTCCACGTCATTGTCTGAGGCCCCTTGCCACCAGTCCTGCTGGCTCAGATGGTAAAGAACCTGCCTGCAGTGCAGGAGACCCAGGTTCAATCCCTGGGTCGGGAAGATCCCCTGGAGAAGGAAATGGCAACCCACTCCAGTATTCTTGTCTGGAGGATCCCTGGCAGACTACAGTCTACGGGGTTGCAGAGTCGGACACGACTGAGCGACTAACATACACACAGTCACCAGCCACCTAACCTTTCAGTTATGGAACCAACAAATTCCATTTAATCACGATGGCTCTGTGTTAAGGGTTCGGTATCTCACAACCATGTTCTGATAATAAGGTTAACATTCCAGACCCACACAGGCTGGGTCCAGCCACTAACCAACCCCCTCCATGGGTATCTCAGAACACCAGCTCGCTGTTCCCTAAAAGCCCTGTCCCTCTCCACTGACTACCTCGTTGTCTCAGGAAAGCCTACCCATTCTTCAAGGACCATGTTAAGTGTCTCTGTCTCTATGAAGCTCTCCTGTCTCAAGGCTGAGCCTACAGTCTCAAGGGGCATCCAGTGCCCCCTGCCAGGTTTCTGCCTTCCTGACAGCTGGGTCGGAGGGCCTTGGTGGGAACAGAAGCTTGTGACCCATTTAGTGGCTGAGACACCTGTGGGCAAGATGTCAGCTGAAAAGATTCTCTAGTTAAGTAAACTGCTCTCCCACAAGATGCAACAGCCTCTTCCTCTTGCTCCCAAGGTCCTCTCCCTGCTGCCCTTCACCTCACACACACAGCCTTCTAGCTGTGATGGGTCAGCAGGAACTGGGGCTCCTGTGTTCCCAACCCCAGAGGCCCTGCCTTTCAGGGTCCCGGCCTCCACATGCTCTCAGATTCTCCCACTTGCCAGGCTGACCCTCCTTAAGTCACCAGTCATTCAGATAAACCCTCTTTCTCTTCACAAAATCCTTCCAGGGCTTCCCACTGCTTCTGGCCCCTGCAACGGGCCCCCATGCCTTTCTGGCTTCTTCTCTCACCACATCCGGGCCACCAGCTGTTCCTCGGTGCTTTCCCTCAGCAGCAGTCCCCGCCACCCCACTTCCAACAGCCCCTCACACAAAGCTGCCTCATGCAGCCTCCCCTCTGGGCCCGGCACTTCCCCTGCTGTCCATTAGTCACTTACTTCTGTCTTTCCACAGACAAGTCCATCTCCTAGACTAAGAATGTAAAATCTTTGGCGAACGGCTTCTGAATGTCATCACATTTCACTCATGGAGACTAAATGGTGCTTTTTATGCAAAGCACCTTTCATTAAGTGTCTGAAATGAAATGAGAGAAGAAAAGAACACATTCCCAGCTCCTGAGAGACATGTGTACTCTCCCCAGTAATAATAATAATAATGAAAAGGCCAAGTGGGCTGCTCCTTCCAGGGAGCCCTGAGCTCTGTCGCTGTGATGCACACTGGGGCCCGGGTGCTAGCTGACACTGTGAATGGATAAAGGGAATGTGGGGAACCATCAGGGATCATTCCCCATGGCTTCTAAAGAACGTGCATCTTCTTCTGTGAGTCCTGGCCCTGAAGTCTGTGCACACAAGGGCTGGACTTCTGAAGCCATGCTCTTCTGCAGCTCATGGGATATAGAGGGAAGAGCTCAGGGTCTGAAGTCAAGACCTGGGGGGAGGCATCCTTGGTTCCCAGCCTTGGAACCTCGGGGTGGAAGTTGTCAGGATTAGAGGACTGTTTAGGTGCGGATGCCTCGCATGGAACAAGCAGAGTCAAGTTCCTTCTAACTTTTTAAAAATTATGGCACACTTCCTCAATTTGTTTTGTGTGTGGCCATGCCACAGAGGATCTTAGTTTCCTGACTAGGGACTGAACTTGTGCACCTGCAGTGGAAGTGTGGAGTCCCAGTCACAGGACCGCCGGGGAACTCCCTTCTTCAATTTCTCCTGCTTCTCCCACAGGCAGGGAACAAACCAAATTGGGGAAACTGGGACAGAAAAATGACAGGGAGCCACTGGCAACTGCATTCTTATTTGTGGTTTCTGGTTTTTTGTTTTGTTTTGCTTTTTAATTTTTTTTTCTAGGAAAAAAAAAAAACACAACCAGGGGAGTTTATATGACAACTATCAGTGTCAGGAGGGCAAGGGAAAGAGAAAGAAAGGCTAGAGGCTTGGGGAGCGAATAAAAACTGGATTCTGAACCATGTGGAACGGCTCACAGGGTCCTGGGTGTGGGTCCTCGTGAGATGACCGGTCACTTTGGCATGCGTGTTCAGTGCCCGGTCTCCTGTCTGCCAGCTCAGACCCCCAGGGTCAGAGAGAGCTGTCCACGCCCTGGAAATCCTCCAAAGACAAACTCGCACGTTACAGCAAGATGAGACTGATTTGAGCTCCATGACTGTGCTCAGGTATCACGCATTCTTGCCTGAGAGAAAAGTCCGGAAGAGTGTGAGTCGCCATGGGACGCTCTGGCATCACACTGAGCCCCAGGAGGCCGCTCACTCAGGCACAGGCATGGCTTTCACTGCCCACACGGACATCTGTCTAGACACCTATGGGCAGTCTGGCCATGGAAGGACAGGGGACATGGCAGTCCCTTCGAGCCACAGGTCAACGATGGTGTCCGTTCTCCAGTCTTACTCTGTCTATGGCCTGTGAAGGACACGAAGATCTGTCTGCTTTTCTGCTCAACCCTGGACACTGATTCCCAAGAAGCGTGGCCATCTGGATCCGCACCGAAGCGCTCAGATTTCTCCCACTTGATGCCCCAGGTCTCAGGGCAGAAAACTCAGCTGATCCAGGGCCATGTGTGGCAAACAAGACAGCCGGTGACGGCCGGGCAAGAAAGAGCTGGTAGCACACTGTGAGACCAGAGTACATTCAAGAAGGGGAGGGGGTGTGCAGCAAGCCACCGCCCCAAGTCACAGTCCAGGGGACCCGCCAAGCTTGAAGGACACAGGCAGGTCTACTCGTCTTGACCAGGCGGCTCTGACGCCTCACGCAGCTGGGGTCCCCTGGTTGTGGTTCCTATGTGGAGGGCGGTGGGCTTCCTGCCCTGCTGCAGCCCCTGTTTCTACTTGGAGGCCAGGTTATGTCTCAGCGCTGCAGTCCTGAGGAGCACCACGCTGGCCAGCCAGCCAGGCCACAGTCCTCAGCCCACCGCCGGGCAATGATGCAGCTCTGGGTCCCACAGGAAGGCCCCCAGGGGCCACGGTCACTGGGAGGGAGGGAGAGGGGGACGGAGGAGGGCTGCATTCTGTCGGGAGAGATTCGGGGAGCAATGGCCAGGGACTGGAAGGGACAGTGGCCCCAAACGCTGCAGGGCCAGAAGGAATGGGATCAACAGACGACGTTCTCGTCACTAGTTTAAAAAGAGTATTGGTGGTGTTGCTTGGCTGTTTTTCCCTTTTAAAACCACTCACATTTTAAGAGGTGATGGGGCTGGGGAGATGCGGCCCTCTTCACACTGGTCCTTTCCAGGCCTCAGGAGACCCACTGTCCCCACCGGGTCTCAGGCCACCAGCAGGGATGGGCGGGGCGGGCATGTGCTCTGCTTCCTGGAGGCCATCCCTTCTTCCCGCAAAAACAGGACCCATGTGACGGGCAGTCCAAAGACTAAAGTGCAGAGAAATCCACAGAGTGGGCGGCCCTGTGCTGGGTTTTCCCAGAAGGGGCGGGAGAGGGGCTCGGTCCAGAGTTACCGCTAGGGGACACATGGGGACAGCTACAAGGCGAGCCTGCGGGGCATGGTCCCCTTTCTCTTGAGCTCCAGGGATGCTTCTTCCATCAGGCACTGTCCACTGCTAACAGAACCCCAGGGAAAAATCTCAGCCTCAGAGATCAGGCCCACAAAGGGGGAAACGTGTATGACCGTCCCTGGTTGTAATGACTAGTGACCGTGGAGGGAGAGGCAGGTTCAAGAGGGAAAAGAGTGTGTTATCTAAAATCAGTGAACCCCAGGTTTCGAGAGTGGGGATCCAGGAACAGCCCCAAAGGTAGAGCCTCTCCTGGGGAAGGTTGGTGGCGGTGGTCAGGATCCTACCAGTGAGACCTGCTGGGGAAAGGAGCACCTCTGGGTGGGGGCGGCGCTGTAGAGTGGGGAGGGCGGCCCAGGACCAAAGCCCACGGTGGGCACTACGGTGTATAGGCCGGGGGCGGCTGGAACTGGTTGATGACCTCGTACTCTGCCGGGTAGGGCTCGTTCTCCTCCATCTCCGAGAGCAGCTCCAGCGCTTGCTCCTCCTCCTCCGTGGGGTAGTGGCGCAGGAGGTTGGCCGCTGTGGCCAGGATGGAGGCCCCGCCAGCGCCAGCCACCAGGTAGAAGCTAACGGCAAAGGTGACGTAAACCTGGGACCCGTGGTACTTCTTATGCTGCTGCTGCTGGGCCAGGATGAGTTCGGAAGCCCAGTAAGAGAAGCCGATGACTGTGGCACACTGCAGGACTGGGGGGACAGAGGGAAAAGGGGGTTGGCAGGCACCCCGCAGCCTGGGTGCTTGAACCAGCTGCAGCCTTCCCACCCAAACCCCATTCTCAGAGAAGCTGCCTGCCCCCACACCCAGTGCCGGGGAGCTCGTATGGCCAGGGTTGGGGACAGAGGCCTGACCCTGCCGAGGCCGGTCAGATTCTCTCTGTCTTAAGAATTCGGAATTGGGCTGCTAGGCCTGCTGGAGGTCATTGGATGCCTAAGAGGAATAGGTATCAGAGTCAGTACTAACCCAGGTCAAATCAACACAGCAGCCCCGTCATGAGGGACAAGAGAAGCCTTTTACCAGCAGAGCAGCCTGGTCTACAGGAGTGGTGAGGAGAGGGAATCTGAAACCGTGCGTTCCAGGGAGACACAGTGTTTCCTCTCTGGCTCCTTCTGGGCCCCATGAGCCCAGCCGAGCTTCAGATCCCATTCTTGGAGAATGATGACAGCTCTTAGAAGTTCTAACAACATTTGCTCCCTCCGGCTCAGCCGAGTGGGTCTGCCCCGCTGCCCCATGCCGCCCCTCTGTGAAAGGCCATAGCTGGAACGAGCAGCAGGAACTGTCTGCGCGTGGAAAGCCCTCGGTCCCCACTTGCGACTCCAGACAGGATGCCCCGGCCCCGTGGCAGTCGGTTCCACACTGGGAGTGGCCCAGGCTTACCCGTGAGGATGTGGGCGAAGGCATAGCGACGGGTGATCTTCAGGGCGGGATGCTTGGGCCCGAAGACATCCAGAAGGAACGCAGAGAGGCTGCACAGGATGCCCAGAAAGCAGAAGGCGGCGATGACCCGCAGGAGCAGGACTGTCTGGGGATTCATGCAGAAGTCTGCAGGGGAAGAACCAAATCCTCAGGGCTCCCAGGAACACCCTGGGGCAGGAAGTCCCCACCTGGGAGGAGTTCTCCCCACACCACAATCCAGGGGAGCTAGGAGAGGACCCAGGGAATCTGCAAAGAAGGGGGAGGATCCTCTATTAGCAGACAGGACTGCTGGGTCACTGCTCCCACGAGCCTCGAGTCCTTCCCCCTTCCCCCTCGGGACTAGTCCAAGTGCAGCACCCGACTTCAGTGGACAGTGGACCCTTGAACAATATGAGGGTCCACTCATATGTGGATTGTTTCTCAAGAGTACTATACGATCAGAGTTGGTTAAATCTGAGATGTGGAATCACAGATCCAGAGGTCAACTATAAATTACATAAGTCATACATGATTTTCAACTGCTGGGAGGGTCACCATCCCTAACCCCATTGTTGTTCAAGGGTTAACTGTACTTGCCACGCTGTTCTAATCATCTTTAAAGACTCTGAGAATTAATGTGACATATTAACCCATTCTGCTAAAGTGTGCTTCCAGCTGGCAGGAGAAACCCCTTGACTTCTGAGCTGAGACAGCCAAAGGGACAAGGGCCAGAGTCCCATTTGAGTCCATTCTCTATCCAGTCACTCCGTCCCCTTTTTCACTCAAAAAGACACTGAAGGGACTTCCCTGTCTGTCTAGCAGTTAAGACTCTGTGCTTTCACTGCAGGGGGCATGGGTTTGATCCCTAGTTAGGGAACTAAGATCCCACATGCCACACAGTGTGGCCAAAATAAGTAAATAAATAAAAAAGAAGCTGAAGCAGTTTAGAGAACCATAGAATTACAAGCGAGAACTAAATACATGAGAAAATCTGGTAGACTGGACCTCCTTATTTATTTTTGCTCCTCCCCAAATCCTACTAAAACAAAAAAAATTTTTAAGACCTAGACCTGCACAAAGAGAGGAAGGGCAAAACAGAATTCTGAAAACTGGGAAGTAAAGGGTCTCAGAACTAGAATGGACTTGACACAAGAGATAAGCTGAAGTATAAGCCAGAAATGGGAAAAGCTAAGAAGCAGATTTATACCACAAAAGCGTGAAAGGTTCAGAAGCTGACAGCACCGAATACCTTCTAAAATAAGGGCAAAGCCTTTGGGGGCTGCTCGCTCTAGCAAA
>NW_011495064.1:3083360-3100939 GCF_000754665.1 Bison bison bison
AAAGGAAGATGCAAAACAGGAGACCCAGCGTTCAAAGACTGAGGAGGCCCCAGGGTCCTGGTGAAAGACCCCAGGACGACAACTGCACACCAGACACAGCGAGCAGCCTACATGTTCTTCTGGGACTTCAACATCGTTCTTGCTTTCTTTAAAAAAATATTTTTTTTTTATTCCATCTAGACTGCACTGTCAGTTCCCTTTGATATCTATGCAACCTGCCACAGTTCTAGAAACACAGACAGGATAAAGGCTGATCCAAAAAGAAACCATTTTAAGCTTTGATAAAAAGTAGAAAATGGGCCTTAACTTCCCCTATTCAGCCACCAGCAAGTTCTTCTTTTATTTAGACCATGGATCACCAAAATGGACTTGGAAAATTTTGAAAAGGGCTGACGAGATTTACACTGTCCACTCCTTTCCTGAGTTTGGATCTCAGGCCAAGAGGCTTTGGGATGGTGGTTATCCCTCTCAGGTGCACAGAGAAACAGCAGAGTGCTGGCTGAGAGCATGTGCCCAAGCTGCAGAGGATCTGAGCTCTTGGTTTGGAGCAGGGCCTGGGAATCTGAATTGCCACAAGCGGCACAGGCGGCTTGAGCCTTACACTCCAGGAAACACTGGATCCAAAGGAAGAGTCCAAAAGCTGGGGAGGGCACCTGAGCTCAATCAAGCTGACTGGAATCACCAGACGTTGACTAGCCTCATGGGGTCACCTGGCCTGAGGCCTGGCCTCCCACAGAAAAACCAGACCAGATACCCAGGGGACCTGGGCCTTTGTGACAGCGCACACTTCTGCCTCGGGCACAAAATTCGCCAGGCAGATGTTGGCTGAGCCCACATGACTCATATGCCTTGATCTGGCTTCAGGTCACCTGCCAAGCTGCCCTCAGAGCTATCTGTCACTCTCCTGTCAGCTGACCATCTGTTTGGAGCCCACTCATCCAGCCTGGGTGATCGCCTGCTGCCAGGAGGCCTGCCTGTACCTAAGCTCTGCCAGCAACAAGGTCCAGCCTTCACTCACTCTGGCCCTGCGGGCCTGAAGGAGTCTAGAAGCCCACAGGGCCTCTCTGAAACAAAAGCTCCCAGACACGGGCCGTGTCCTGGCTGCACTGTGAACGTTGCTAAAAGCTCTACGCCACAGTTCCAGGGGTCCACGTAGCACACGGCAGGGACCCGGCAGGATGCAAGTATTGTTCTAGTGCCCCCAAGAATAACTTCTGAGCAGCAGGGTGGAAGGGTTTACATCACACTCTGCTCTGCAGCAGGCTGAGTTCAGATTCCTCCCACATTACTTAACATGGCCAGGCCCTCTGAGTGATGCTTTAATTGTGCTACTCGGTTTTAATTTAACAACTAGTTTCAACTGAAAAATGGAACACACAGGGCTTCAGAGATCCTTTCTTTGGTGGCATAGTGACTACAGGATGTCCACTGTATTAGCATCCTTTTACAACGTACAGGATCCTTTACACACGTCCAGGGGCCTTATGTTTCAGAATATCCTTATTTCAGTCACAAGGAAGACTTTCACAGATGTTCAGCTGCCCCTCCCAGGAGATAAACATCTTTTTTTTTTTAATTTATTTTGGCCCCACCATATGGCATGCGGGGTCTTAGTCCCCAAGCAGGGACTGAATCCAAGCCCCTCCAGCGGAGGTGCAGTGTCTGAACCCCTGGATCTCCAGGGAAGCCTCTCAGCTTCCTTGTTGGCAGTTTCTTGCGTTGCCCTCCAGGGATGCCTGCCTGCGCACACAGGTGGGGCAAATGTTATCTTAGTTAAGCCTCACTCCACTCCAGGGGATTCGTCATCCGGTTCAGATGAGGAATCAGAGGCTCCAAGAGGTTGTGACTTCCTGCAGGTCACACACAGCACAGAGCTAGGCTGCGAACCAGTGTCAGGCTCCCTCGCACTGTGATGCTCACCATCACCAAGCACCAGAGTCAGCCGCTTTACATTTCCCCGATGGAGCTAATCGATCAAATCCTGAAGAGCTGGATTTGAGTGAGAAGTCAAAAAGGACCGTGGATGCTGGCAGAGCCCCGTCAGCACGAGTGGCCGCTGAGCTCACTACGGAAACAGCTGGAAGCATGAAATCTCTTCTAGGCCAAAAAGGTTTGGGTTGTTAAGCAATAAATGGAGCTCCTCCTGGGAATTATTGGGCCAAACCTGTTGGGTGTGGTCTAAGCTTCAGCAACCATCAGAGCCTGGTTCTTTTTTTTTTTTTTTAATTAAAAAAATACGTATACTGTGTACTTTTATTTATTTATTTTTGGTTGCTCTGGGTCTTCGTTGCCGTGTGCAGGCTTTTCTCCTCTTGCAGCGAGCAGGGGCTACTCTCGTGGCGCCTGGGCTTTTCTCACTGCGGTGCCATCTTGTGTTGCAGAGCATGGGCCTAAGGCCTTGGGCTTCAGCAGTTGCAGCTCCCGGGCTCTAGAGCACAGGCTCAGTAGTTGTGGCATATGGCAGGTGGGATCTTCCCGGATCAGGGATCGAACCCGTGTCTCCTGCATTGGCAGGTGGATTCTTTTCCACTTGGCCATCAGGGAAGGCCAGAGTCTTGACTCTTAAAAGCAGAAGGCAGGGGACTTCCCTCGTGGCCCAGTGGCTAAGACTTCGAGCTCCCACCACAGAGGGCCTGGGTTCAATTCCTGGTCAGGGAACTAGATCCCACATGCCACGACTTAAAAGACTCGCATGCTGCAACCAAGACCTGGTGCAGCCAAACAAAGAAATATTAAAAAAAAAAAGCAGAAGGCATATAAACTGGGCACCCAGTCTCAGTCCCACCACAGGTCATGCATCACCTCGAGCAAGTTGGCCTTGACATCTGCCCGCTCACCTGTCAATGGAAGCAATGACACCTGCCCCATCTGCACAGGGGCCCTTGAGGGCAGCCAGACCCCAAAGTGCCAGGAAGGAGCAGCCCCACTCCCTCTGTGCTGGGTGGCCACAGCAGTGTCTTCCTTGGCATGCCTTTCCTCCCAACACCAAGAACTGCCCTGTCCACGCACATCAGCCAGTGGGGGCTAGAGGATCAGCACCACGGGGGTGATGACATGGTTCAGAGAAGGGGCTTTGCACCCACAGTTCAAATAGGTTTTGTTTCCACCTGACTGCTTTATGCTTTTCTCCACTCTAAAGTTCTGAGCAAACCTTCCGGGTCAAGGGGGAAAGCCAATGGAAGCTTCCCTTGGAGTGATGCTGACAGATACCCCAGAGCCCTGCCCCACGCCCCCGCGGTGCTCTCATCAGAGGGTCTCAGAGCACGCAGCAGAGACAGGCAGCGTTACCCCAGCCCTCCTTGGAACCCTGCTCAGGCTCTCCTGGGGTCGGGATCTCAATGTCCCTTTCTCTCCTCCCCTGCCAGACATCGGTGTGGCAGGGAGGGCAATGAATATCTGCTTTGTTGAGAGGGCTGCCTAAAAGAAGCCCATCCTCAAATGCTGTGTGTATGTTGTTTTATTTATGAAGAGAAATGGCAGGTGGAGCTGAATTTAGATCCCACCAGCGCCGCATCCACTACACCCTGGTCAGACTGAATGCACCCTGTGCTCCAGTTGTGCTGTGGCCTGTTTACTTCGGTAACCATTGCTTGCCTGTCCCCTCCAGTCACCGGGGAAGAAGGCAGCTGCTGTGTAATAGGATCCCACAGACCTGACTTTGCCCAAGGTCATTGGTGAGTCACTGGGCTGGATTTGTTTGGAAGGCCCCTGCTCTTCCTGTCTACCTGCCCATGGCTCTCATCCCCTCCTGACCCAGAGAGGCAGCAGGCAGGAAGCTTCTAGTGGCTTCTCGCCAGTTCCCTTCTGTTCCTTCTCCTATTCCCCCCTCACTGGAGTCCTTGAGTCAGTCCTTCCAGCATTCATCCACCCACTTTATACAGCTGCACCCTACTCTTGACTTTTTAGCTTCCAGACAAGACTTCTGACACAAGACTCCAAGAGGGCCCTCCACTGCCCAGCTGGGTCGTCCCACAGATCCCAAGGGTCCTGGCCAAGCTGCCTCCAAGGATATGCCCCTACAGGATCTGGAAATGCCAGCTGCATTGGTCACCACCCCTCAGACACGCCAGCCCTTCCCAGAAGGCCTTTGACCCTCCCATGGCTTGCTGTCAATCATGATCCCCCCAACTTCACATCTTACACTCCCTCATTCTCCAGAGATGTTTCCTGAGCCTCTGGTCCTGGCTGCCCCCTTGCTGGGCACACTTGAGGGGCAGAGAGGGCTTGAGGCTCAGAAGGAATGGTTATCTGGGCTGCCTTGTTGGGGGCCACCAGAGGTCTGGGCATGTCTCTGGCCCCCTGGCCCAGGCTGAAGAGCTGTGTGAGAAGGGGGCAGCCCCGGGGAGCAGAGGAATTCCCAACAGGATCTTTCAAGCTGTGGCGTTTGTAAAAGCCTTCAGGGCTCTGGGAATGAGAGAGGATGATGGGCTTTGACTCAGCCCAGCAATGAGAGGGGAAGAGCAATAAAGAACATAGTTTTGCCTGGGCTTGTGAGAAAAACTCAGCCAGAATGGGGAAGTAAGAGGCCCGGGACAGCTCGGACGGAGGAACAGTCTAGTGTGCACTGAGGCGCAGTGGTGAGGGTGGAGTCCATGCCACTCGGAGCAGCTGGGTGCCCCTTAGCAAGAGACCAGCCTGGGCCCGAGACCTGAGAGTGTTTGTGTGTGTATGACGGGGGTGATGATAGTTACCTACCAAATAAAGAAGTCGTTTAGGTGACACTACAGCCAGGCATGAAGGGTGCTTAGCGTGATGCCTGGTACTCAGGCAAGGGGCCAAGAAACGGGAAGGCATCATGCCAAAGCCTGTTGGCCTGCTCCACTCCCCATCACCTGCAGAGACCTGGCAGGGTCTGCTCTCCGTCTGGAAGCACCCACAGGCACGAGGCCTGTACCCCACAGCTCTGGCCTCTCCTGAGATGGGGAATAGCGAGGCTTCCACACTAGGATTTCTGCTAGACCCTGAGGCTTGGCACAGCCCTATAGAGTAGCAAACGACTGAAGGCCCAGCGGGCACTCAAAAGCCAACTGGTACAGAGAAGAAGGAGGCTTCCCTGGTGGACCAGAAGGTAAAGAATCCACCTGCAATGCAGGAGACCTGGGTTCGATCCCTGGGTTGGGAAGATCCCCTGCAGAAGGAAATGACAACCCACTCCAGTATTCTTGACTGGAGAATCCCGTGGACAGAGGAGTCTGGCGGGTTACAGGTCCATGGGGTCACAGAGAGTCAGACATGACTGAACAACTAAGCACGCACCAAGAAGAAGCAATCAGGGACCTTCAGATTCTTTACCACCTTCTGTGACAGCTCATGAGGCAGCACTGTCAGCTTTGTTACGGGACACCAAGCGCTCCCAGCTTGCAATGGCCGCCGAGACCAAGGTAAACCAGGCTGAAACCATTCGTGGGCTGAGACCCCTAAACACATGGACGGGCAGGCACCATGTAAAGGTGGAGGCGACCTGCCTTATAAAAGACAAAATCCAGCTTGGATAATTTCTCAGAAAAGGTAGATACGTGTGTGAACAGAGGAGAACAGAACCAATAATTTATTTTTGATGTGCCTTTGACAAGGATGTAGGCCAAAGTGAGATAAACCATCGTGAGGTCGTTCCTTACGACAGCTAAAGTAAAGCAAACATAACGAGATGGCATCACTTTATACTGATGTCAAAAGTGAGGTGAACTCAACTCTGCCGTTCCCAGCTGTGTGCCCCTGCAGAGATCATTTCACTTCTCTGAGACACAGTTTCCTGGACCTTTGGAATGAAGACATGGAATCAGATGGGCCCCTCCCTCCATCGCAGGAATTTTACAAGCCTTCCTAGGAACGATCTGAAATAGAGAGGCATCATGAATTCCCTTTCAGCTTGGGGGCTTTCCAGGAAGCTAGTGGTAAAGAATCCACCTGCCAATGAAGAAGATACAGGAGATTCGGGTTCAATCCCTGGGTCGGGAAGATTCCCTAGAGAAGGAAATGGCAACCCACTCCAGTATTCTTGAGGAGCCTGGCAGGCTACAGTCCGTGGGGTTACAAAAAGTAGGGCACGACTGAGCATGCACGTACACTCCCGGTTTTGATGCGACACCAAGCACCTGAAATACTGACCACCAAGGAGATCAACTGCAAGGTCTGGATGAAGCGGTGCAAAGTGGCAGCTGTGCCTCAAGGCAAGTTCTGGGGAACGTGCTAACAGAAAAGTCACCCTGACTCGACTCAAGCTTGATGGGCTTTTTGCCACAGAGAAAGCTGCATAGCACGTGGTCTCTATCCTGTGGGTAAGTGTTAGTGTTAGTTGCTAAGTCGTGTCTCTCTGTGACCCCAGGAAATGTAGCCTGTGAGCTTCTCTGTCCATGGTATTTCCCAGGCAGGAATACTGGAGTGGGCTGCCATTTCCTTCTCCAGGGGATCTTCCCCATCCAGGAATCGAACCTGGGTCTCCTGCATTGCAGGTGGATTCTTTACTATCTGAGCCACCAGCGAAGCCCATAGGTCTTAGTGAGCCAACACACTGAAAGCTATCATCACGGTGATACCTGGAAATAAACCAGAAGCCCCCATCCTGTTCTCTACAAAATCATCCGAAAGCTTTGAAAACTCAAGAGAAATGCGAACCAGCAAGAGAACTCTCAGAGAAAGACAACATTAGGCCACAAGGACAGGGCTTTTCAGCCTCGACCTGCACAAGTGGTGTATGATCCAAGGCACTCAAACAGAACTTGACCTTTTCACCAAACCCCAGGCAGTGTGAATCCTTAAACAGACAATGTTAAAGATACCTAACAGGAACAGGAATCCGAGATATGGGGCAACACACATCTGGAATGAATTACAGCCAGGAGTGGCACATGGAGAAAACCTTCAGGAATGGTTCAAAAGGCCTTGAGGGTAATGAACTCTGCTGTTAATAAGGGCTGTTTGCAATCCACTGACCATTTTCCCTGTAAAAACCAGGCAGTGCAATACTGCCCCCACACCACACAGCCTGTACCTTCATTACCAGAGAGGAGGGCTGGGAAGGATGGGCTACAGGCCTCCCCTGTATCCAGTAAAGATGATGGTCTGGTTCCCCTTTCTTCTGCTTCCCTGGCCGGGAAGCACCATAATGAACAAAGCAAACTTACCTCATTCCGTCACACTTGTGAGGGTTCCACGAGCCAAACTCCTATTGTTTTACTGAGGGTAGCAATGGAACTGACTTCTGGTTATTGAAAATACCGTAGACTCCCTTTTTCTCTAACAATCCAAAGACTGCAGAACTCACAAACATCTTTTAAAATCTTTAAAAATTTTAAAGTTCCTTTTTCTCAAGCTGACCACCCCGCCCCCCCCGCCCCGACCCAAAAAAAAAAAAAAATCTTCCTGTATCTCGGGCTCCTTAGAAGGAGACAGGTAATTGTGATGCCTAGCACCCTTATCTTCTCTCTGATATACAGCGCCCTTCCCCCAGAAGAAGCCGAAAATAGCAGTCCAGATTACCATGGAGTTGAGGAGTGGGTGCTTGGCTGAATAACATCAGAATTAATGAGGGGCCGGACCCCAAACAGAGCCACCTGGTGGGCAAGAACATCAGGCAGCAATGGGCTGTTTCCTTCAACCAGGTGCCTACCCCAGGCTATCTCAGCTCCAGTCCGCACCTTTCCGAGGATGCCCGGGCGCCCAGAAAGAAGAGGGCTGGCGCGCAGCGCCCTCACCTTTCAGCAGGTCCGGGTGCACGTAGCCTAGGACGTCGGAGACCCCCAGCTCTTGGCGGGAACAGGTGCCACCGTGGATGTGCAGCCAGGCAGGCTCGGCGAGAGCGGTGCACAGCGCGGTGATGGACAGGGCACCCGGCAGGGCCGAGGCCAGACTACGCTCCGGCTGCTTGGGCAGAGTGCTGCCTCCCGGGCTCCTCCGCCGGCGCCCGCCGGGTAGCCCTGCGCCTCCGGGGGCGTACATGTCCGGGGCCGCCCGCCGTCGCTCAGCGGTCGCTGCTGGTAGCCGCCGACCTCCGCGGGGCGCAGAGAGCCTGCCTGTCCGGGGGGAGGAGAGCAACGTACTGGGTTCGTAGCAGGTGAGGCTGGAGGAAGGCGGTCAGGGCCGACCCCAGGGGATGGGGGTGGGACCGAGGGCTGAGCAGAGACAGGAGAGCTGCAGAGGTTCGGGGGGCGGGGACGGGGTCCCCGGAGTGGAGCTGCGGAGGTATGACCCGGAGAGGGCTGGGGGCCCGCTGGACCTTGGCAGAATACAGTAGGGAGAGGGGCTGGGGCGGAGGTATCCGTTACTGGTGGAAGAAAGAGCCGGACTCGGGGTCCTGGCCAGAGGGTGCCCAGGGGCGGAGGGCCAAGCTGGGCCGCAAGGATCGGGGACCCAGGATCTGGGAACTGCGCTCTGCGGTGCGATCTCTGCCCAGATAGGACCCACCCCTCAACGACTCCTGATCCTCACCAGTCAGCAGGCTTCAGTGCCGGGATGGCGTCGTTCCGTCCCGGTCACGGGCTCCTCAGTTACCCCGACCCGAGAGATCTCAGGGCCCAAACCCGCAACGCCCGGACAGACCCCGGCCCGATCCACTTCCGGCTTCCTCCACCTCTGACCCCGCCTCCTCCGGCTCCACACCCCGTTCCCGGCGCGCGACACAGCCCGGGCGCGCCGCCGGCTCCCTGCGCAAGGCCTCACGGGACTGGTAGTTCCAGGCCGTGCCGCGATGCTTTTCGTTGAGGTGGGGCAGCGGTTGGGGGAGTAGGGTGGGGAAAGGACGACTACAACTCCCAGAAGGCAGCGCAGCCGAAGCAGCGGGCGCTTCATTTCCAGGGTGGACCCTGGCAGTCGGGCCCAAGGGGTTTGCTCTGTGGGAACCGCAGTCGGAGCGGCTGGCTCTGCTCATTTTTGTCTCCTCCTGCGCCGGGCAGCCATGAAGGACTCGCTGGTGCTGCTTAGCCGTATCCTGGCGCACCCGGACTCCCGCTGCTGGTTCCTGGCCTGGAACCCCGCGGGAACTTTGCTGGCCTCGTGCGGTGGCGACCGCAGCGTCCGCATCTGGGGCAGGGAGGGTAAGCCCCGATCCGGCTGCACGACCCCTGCCGCCAAGGGGTCTCCTTGCGCTTGATGTGGGTGCCAGTCTCGGGGAGTACGCAGCCTGCGGGACAGGCAGACCCTGGACGATGGTCACGGGCCGAGGGAGAGGATGGAGGGGTTTTCTTAGAGTTGAACCTTAGCCACTTTGAGAACGGGTTTTCCGGTGAAGGAGTCAGCAACTACTAGAAGCTAAAATGTCAATAGAGAGACTGAAACTGTTGGGGAAATTGTGATAGTTGCTGAGGCAGGAAAATGAGAAGAGAAGGAAGAAAGTAGGCTTCAAAGTAATTTGCAGCAGTTGAAGAAGTTTAAATTTAACCCGAGGGCATTTACCAGGTGGCAACTGCCAACACAAGAGAGGCCAATTGGATCCCTGGGTCAGGAAGATCCCCTGGAGGTCGGAATGGCTATCCACTCCAGTATTCTTGCCTGGAAAATTCCATGGACAGAGCAGCCTGGCAGTCTATGGTCCATGGGGTCGCAAAGAGTCAGAGGTGACTGAAGTGGCTTAGGGCGGGTGCACACACACACACACACACACACGCACGCACGCATGTAGGTACTCTTGACAATTTTAAATCAGGAGGGTGATTCCTCAGATTTGTTTCAGAAGGATGTCTCCAGCTTTCTGTAACTGTAACTGGAGTCAGTTAAAGCCTGTTGTTCAATACACTCACTGAGCTCTGACCCCCAGCCTGGCTCTGATGCTGGACCCTGTTACCCAACGGCACAGCTAGTGTTCAGCACCTTCTTGTACACCCAGCTCCAGAGCCTGACCTGTCCTCTGCTTTCAGGTGACAGCTGGATCTGCATATCTGTCCTTTGTGAAGGCCACCAGCGCACTGTGCGGAAGGTGGCCTGGTCTCCATGCGGAAATTACCTGGCCTCGGCCAGCTTTGATGCCACCACTTGCATTTGGAAGAAGAATGAGGATGACTTTGAGGTAAATAGATGGGACCAGGATTGTTGCCTGTTTGATCCCCAGGGCTGGTTTAGGAACGTTTTTTTATTCTAATATTTATTTTATTTTCGGCTGTGCTGAGTCTCCGCTGCTTCGTGTGGGCTTTCTCCAGTTGTGGCAAGTGGGGGCTGCTCTTTGTTGCGGTGCGTGGACCTCTCCTTGTGGTGGCTTCTTTTGCTTCGGAGTAAAGGCGTAGAGCTCTTGGGCTTCAGTAGTTGCGGTGGACGGGCTTAGTTGTTCCAGGGCGTGTGGAGGCTTCTGGGGACCAGTGTTGGAACCTGTGTGCATTGCACTGGCAGGCTGATTCTTAACCACCGGACCACCAGGGATGTTCCTGGTTTAGGAACCAGAGCCGGCCTGGGTCAGTGGGAGTGGACTTGCAAGGACCACAGGGGTCTGAGCTGGCACTGATTTTAGTCCCTCTTCACTGTTCGCAGTGTGTAACCACTCTGGAGGGCCATGAAAATGAGGTCAAATCAGTGGCCTGGGCTCCGTCTGGCAACCTCCTTGCCACCTGCAGCCGAGACAAGAGTGTGTGGGTCTGGGAAGGTGAGTCCAGATCCCTCCAGGTGCACTTGGGAGCCTGCCACCCAGTCTCCGCGCCCCACCCTTGTGCCCCTGATGGTCAGCTTGTGTGCCCCTTCTTTTCTTCTCCACAGTTGATGAAGAGGACGAGTATGAGTGTGTCAGTGTCCTCAACTCCCACACACAGGATGTCAAGCATGTGGTTTGGCACCCGAGCCAGGAGGTAAGAGCCAGGTGTCTTGGTGGGAAGTAATTGTGATGTTGGAGGGTTGTACCCAGCCGCCTTCTGCTCTTCAGCCTCAACCTGGCTTTCCCAGGAATCTCTGTCTGTGACCAGAAGATGTCAGTGAGTCCCTTTATAAAAGCACATCCCTGGGACTGTC
Organism: Bison bison bison; assembly: GCF_000754665.1. NCBI lineage: Eukaryota > Metazoa > Chordata > Mammalia > Artiodactyla > Bovidae > Bison > Bison bison. Next base: position 3,094,287 of record NW_011495064.1, read on the forward strand.
CTGTCTCGGGAGGGAGAAGTCTTGGAACCACAGACACTCCCGGGCCCTACACACACATACGGTGCTGTCCTTGGCCTCCCCTACAGCTGCTGGCCTCCGCCAGCTACGACGACACAGTGAAGCTCTACCGGGAGGAAGAGGATGACTGGGTGTGCTGCGCCACCCTCGAAGGCCACGAGTCCACCGTGTGGAGCTTGGCCTTTGACCCCAGTGGCCAGCGCCTGGCGTCCTGCAGCGACGACCGCACCGTGCGCATCTGGCGCCAGTACCTTCCAGGCAACGAGCAAGGTGAGGGCCCAGCCTAGGGGCTGAAGGCCCATCTCTGCGGAGGGGCTGAGACACATGGATGAGTCACAGAAAACTGGGCCCTTCATAGATGTGCCATGGGAGGGCTCCAGGGAAAGTGCTGGAAGAGTCCAGGGAGGCTCTGGGGAAGGGGGCCTAGACTGAAAGGAATGTGTAGCATTTTAACATAAGAAGAGACTTCTGTGACTTCTGGTGGTTAAGACTTCATGCTTCCAATGCAGGGGGCACTGGTTTGATCCCTGGTCAGGGAACTAAGCTCCCACATGTTGCCAGACATAGCCACAAAAGAAAAAAAGGAAATTCTAGATGCAAAGAGGACCACATGAGCAAAGGCATTGAAAGTAAAGGCGGCCTACATTTACACCAGGAACAGGGATTTGCATAGGGTAGATGGAGCATAGGGCATAAGGAGTTTGGAGAGAAATAAGGTAGGTTGGGCTGGGTGCCTGATGTTGTTTAGTCACTAAGTCGTGTCCGACTCTTTGCAACTCCATGAACTGTAGCACGTGAGACTTCCCTGTCCTTCACCATCTCCCAGAGCTTGCTGAAACTCATGTCCATTGAGTCAGTGATGCCATCCAACCATCTCATCCCTTGTTGTCCCCTTCTCCTCCTGCCCTCAGTCTTTCCCATCATCAGGGTCTTTTCCAGTGAGTCAGTTTTTCGTATCAGGTGGCCAAAGTATTGGAGCTTCACCTTCAGCATCAGTCTTTCCAATGAGCGTTCAGGGTTGATTTCCTTTAGGATTGACTGGTTAGATCTCCTTGCTGTCCAAAGGACTCTCAAGAGTCTTCTCCAAAAAGGCAGGATAAGTTGTCAGACATAGTCTGTAGCAAAAGGGATTTTGAGGAGCAGGACGTCTCCTTTTCCGAATCCTGGTGTGAAAATGCCAGTCTGGCTGCAGTGTCTAAGGCAGATCAGGGCGGATGGGGACAGGAGTGAGCATGAGGCCTCAGGTGGTGCGGATGGGGGAGGGCAAGTCAGGGTCTCCTCTGCAGCGGGGCAGGTTCTCCCCTGAGGTGCCCAGGGCATGGATACGCCCAAGGCTCAAGAGAAGTCTGTCACGCAGGGGTTGCATGCAGCGGCTCCGAGGCCAGCTGGAAGTGTGTCTGCACCTTGTCAGGCTTCCACTCCAGGACCATTTATGACGTCGCTTGGTAAGACCGCCACTCCTCCCCTCCACCCTGCCCACCCATTCTAGTGATTTTCGAGAAGTCAGCGTGCTCTTTCACCTTTGGGAATACGTGGGGATATAGAGCAGCCACCCTCATGTCATCAGATCAGGCTAGACTGTCTCCATGCTGGTTTAGCACTGGCTGGCCCAGGGTTCACAGGAGCAGGGGACAGACTTAGACCCAGGCTGAGGGTAGCTCCATACCATCCACAGCATCAAACCATCCAGAAATATGTATTCTTGAAACTGTGGCTTCATGGCTCGGGTTTTATGGTTTGGTAACACTGCTTCTACCTTAGGGAGCCTAGGAAAGCCATACCGTTCACATAGGAGAGTCGGTCAGAGGGCAGTTTGGGCCCTGAGAATCTCTCCTCAGGAAATAACCCTAAATAACTGAAAAAGTTGACATGCATCTAAGTTTTATTTATACTATCAAACATTTGGAAATAGCAAAAATGGACTAAGTATGGTAAAATTAAGTGACCTGTCGCATCAGTTTAAAAAAACGGTCAGGAACACTTCATGTCAGGGCAACTGCTGTGCCAAGTGAGAAAAGTACAATTCAGAGTTATATGTAGTTTTTTAGGTTAATTACATGGAAAGAGACCTAGATGGCAGCACTTGAAGCTTGGGGTGATGTTTGCAGCTACGTTTGTTAGAGGCTCTAGGGTAAGAGACTTACAGCTGCGTCCTCGAGTTTGAGACTAGCACCAGCCCCTCGCCCCTGACTTGCCAGGTGGGGAGGGAGGAGCCACCTGCACGCCACCGACGCACCTGTTCCCCCCACCCCCCAGGTGTCAGCTGACAGGGACCCTGGCTACCGCCTGTGGGGATGATGCCATCCGAGTATTTGAGGAGGATCCCGGCTCAGACCCGCAGCAGCCCACCTTCTCACTGACAGCCCACATGCCTCAGGCCCACTCCCAGGATGTCAACTGCGTGGCCTGGAACCCCAAGGAACGGGGGCTTCTGGCCTCCTGCAGTGACGATGGAGAGTTGGCCTTCTGGAAGTATCAGCCGTCTGAAGGCATCTGAGCCACTTTGGCTTTGGATAGAATCGTGCTTCCCCAGAAAATGTCCTCGGACTTCCCCAGTCCCTAAGAGGACCAGGAGCATCCTTGACCTTCCTTTATTTGGCCCTCCTGCATTCAGACTTGGGGAGAGGCTCAGGGCCACCGACCACTCACTCTTCCCCCTTTGACACGGAGCCCCTGGTAAAGAGCTGCAGAATATCTGTGCCTTGTACTTAAGGCAGATTTTGCTTTAGGGCAGTGTTCAATTGGAGAGCAGAGGTTAAGTATACTATTTATAATCATTATATCTTTATGTAGGAGGGATGTAGCTCAGCCCTTTCTGAGACTGTAAGCTTTATACAAATAATCCGAGTCCCAAGTCCTATTTTATGTTATAAGGACATTCACAATTTAAAAGAATTTCATGGTGAGTCCTTCTCTGAAGTAGGCCCTGTCTTCCCAGTTTCTGGGTAAATCCTTGCATTTAAGACATGCAGCCAGTACTGAAATTAATTCCTTAATGTACGTTTGTTAGAATAAGAGACCCCTCTGCTTTCCCTTAGAAACCCTTGCATACCTTCTGTGCCAGGTGCTGTGATGACAGTCGGGGAGTGCTGAGAAATAAACGGAGAGAATGTGAACCCTAGCAGCAAGTTACTGTTGGCCACAGGTCATACAGTCTTAGTGGGGGTGAAAATTGGGTCCTGCTGCTGCTGCTGCTGCTAAGTCGCTTCAGTCGTGTCTGACTCTGTGCGACCCCATAGACGGCAGCCCATCAGGCTCCACTGTCCCTGGGATTCTCCAGGCAAGAACACTGGAGTGGGTTGCCATTTCCTTCTCCAATGCGTGAAAGTGAAAAGTGAAAATGAAGTCGCTCAGTCGTGTCCGACTCTTAGCGACCCCATGGACTGCAGCCCACCAGACTCCTCCATCCATGGGATTTTCCAGGCAAGAGTACTGGAGTGGGGTGCCATTGCCTTCTCCGAATTGGGTCTTGGGTGAGGGGCAAAATAATCCTAAAGGGACAGTATGTGCCCTCTAAAGAACCACAGTACATAAATACTCTGTGGTCTGTCATGTTAGATTTCCATAGTGGGGGCGAGTGGTAAGAAGCAGCCCCTTAGGGAAATAATGCTGAAAGAGGTAGAAAAACAGGCACAGGCCAGCAGCGCTGGGGTCTCAGGCTGTCCTCAGACAGGCACGACCAAGTGGGTTTTGACTTGAGGACCATCCTCAAGGCCATGGCCTTCAGTTCAGTTTTATACCACAGAAATCATGACCTTAGATTTTGAAGACAGCTGGGGCAGTATCTAGAGCCGTGGTTCTCAAAATGTGCCTGCCAGTCAATAGAAATCCCTAGAGTGCTTCAGGGCATGTAGAGAGGTCAGCACCTCCGAAGCAAGGGAATGGCACCAGATACTGCAGTCGGGTCTCCATGCCTTGCCCTCAGTGAAAATACTGCCAACTCCACTGAGAAACATCCTCAGTAGAACCAATACAAATAAATTGTATTAGATCTCCACCCTTGAGCAGACAGCGTTCTGTCGGAAGCAGGCATGCAGCGGCCATGATGCACACGGAGGTGAGGCTGTCCTGAGGAAAAGCAGTTGTGCGGTTGCGTGCTCCATCAGCCGTGTCCATGGCGTAACCATCTCTACTCGCAAGAACGAGCAAACTGTAGTGTTTAGACTTGGCTATTTGGGAGACATTTTCTGGGAGACATTTTCTGGGAAATGAATGGAATGAGCCTGTCACTTCAAGGGAAACTGATCGTGTTGCCAATGATAAAACAAGCTTTCCAGCAAAAATTCAAATTTGTGAAAACCCATATTGACATCAGGAGCTTGACATCTTCTCAATGCTTAGGCTTTTCTGAGGGGATTGGTGGTGATAGGAACACATGATTTATGATGAAGTGTATTAAAGAAAGATTTGCATAATTTAGTGAGTGAGCATTTTCCAAGTGACTAAGGCACGTTACAAAGACACTCATGGGCAAGACATTAAAAGTGTAAGAGACAAGTGGGTTTTAATCCAAGTGTTGCTCTTGATAAGTATGCTCACTGATAAGGTTTCACATCCACATTGCCTTTAAGAATCTACCACCTGTGTAGTGACGTATCTCATAGCCTCTATTATCTGAGAAGCCTATTTAGAAACTTCTTCCAACTCCCTACCTGTGTGAAGTCAGCTTTACATCAATTCACACAACAGGTTTTGGAAACAGTTGTGAGAATCCAACTGTCTTATTAAGCTGGTCATGAAAGAGATTTACAAAAATGTAAAATGCTGTTCTCCCTGAATTTGTTTTCGAAGTTGTTCTTCATAAAATGTTAATTAAGTTACTTTAAAATGCGTTTACTCTAGTAAATAAACATCAGTGGCTCTAACCCAAATAATAAAAGCTGTTTGGAGTTCTTTTTTGTAGCGTAGAGGGGTCCTAAGACTAGAAAATTGCCAACCTAGGGAAATTATCCTATCAGAATCATCTTCCAGTTTTATGCACATTTACTCCTAAAAAGGGCTTTTCAGGAGGCTCAGTGGTAAAGAATACACCTGCCAATGCAGGAAATGTGGGTTTGATCCCTGGGTTGGGGGAGGAAATGGCTGCCCACTCCAGTATTCTTGCCTGGAGAATTTTACGGACAGAGGAGCCTGGAGAGCTACAGTCCATGGGGTCACAAGGAGTCAGACACGCCTTAACACACACAAAACAATATTCCCAGAAAACAACAGAAGGCAAGAATCTCAGAAGAAAATTTATAGATCTGAATCTTGGAACTGCTCTAAGCACGCAGCTGCCACTGCCTCCTTACGGGAGGGGACACTGCAGATCTTGAGAAAGCGCTAACCTGTTGGTTTCCACCAACGATCAGTGTTAGCTCTGCAGCGATGCCGACACAGAAGGGCCCAGAGGCCCAGTCCTGACAGGACAGGGCACCAACACTGCCCTCTGTGCTGGCTGAACGCGTGCAGCCCGACTGAAGAGCAGCCTCAGCCTCTAGAAGTAGTGTGCACTCTAAGCAAGCTCACAGGCTGAAAAACCAATCCTAAGACTGGGGAAAGGAAACTTTTAACTTGGAATCACTGCAAAGACACATGGTTTCTCCAAGTCATTTTATTAGACTGAAAAGGAACTACAAAGAACACGCCTCAAAATGCTGTACACGGTTTGTGCCCGACACCTGCAGACACTGGAGCCAGGGTGTGGACGGCAAGGGAGCCGGGGGAAAGCAGGAGGGTGGGGTGGGACCAGGTCTCCACAGAGGTCCCATGCACTGCACACGCCCCTAACTCGGGTTCGGCTCTCCTCTGTGCAAGAGTGAATGCCTCTGGACTCAATCTGAGTCACTGTCTGTCTCGGCTTCTTTCACATCCACGCTGAATTTGTACTCCTGGTCACACCCCATGTAAGCGTCACTCATGAAGTACAGGGTGTAGTTGTGGGCGCCGGTGGCTGGGGCCACGAAGTCGAGTTTCACCTGGAGAGAGCAAGCACAACTCAGGGCCCGCTCAGATACCTGCCCCCTCTGGCAACCCGCGGGGGCCAGCGGACACACTCACCTTGGCCTTCTGCTGCAGGGTCAGCCTCTTGATGGAGATGAGACTGTTGGACTTGGCGTCTCCGATCACCACCCACCAGCCCTCTTCACGTTTCTGTAGTGACCAAAACCCAACAAAGTCAGTGAGTAAAACCTGATGGCTGTGACACCAGGCAAAAAGTTACAAAAACAGGAAACCAGAAAGCAAGCTTTCAAAGTCTTCATACCAAAAGATAATCGGATACAGGATTTTAAACTAAGGTTTCTCATGTGAACTCAATTTTTAAGTAGACAGGTGAGCTCATTTGTTGGTTCTGGCTCACTTCCTTGCCCCAGAGTACCTTCCCATTCAGTGCCTGACACTAGGTCAAGACTCCACTATCAGACATCTAGTCTTTGAGGCTGGCAGCTTTGAGTTCCTCAGAGACACTTTTAGGTAAAAGGCAAACATGTCAGAGGACAAAAACATGTTAACATGAGGTGAGCCTGCCAGCAGAGTGGGTCCAAAGTAGGCCTTGTGCCAGGACTTCCCTCAGCAGCCAGTCACCTAAACTGCCTTAAAGCAAAAAAACTAGACGTCCATAAAAAGCACTCACAGCCCCCAAATTAACCCCCAGC
>NW_011495064.1:3101039-3101649 GCF_000754665.1 Bison bison bison
TTCCATGCCTCAACCCAAGACGAGGCCTGACTCTCCTGTCCCCAGTCTGCAGGGACCCTGCGATCAGAGTCTGAAATCAGAGGAACCCTGAGGTTCCTGCCTCAACTGGAGATGAGGCCCTCTTCCAATGCACCAAACCCCGTGGAGTCCCGAGAGGCCCCCCGCCCCACATCCAGTTTCCCTGACTTCTCAGAGCCACCATGAGAAGCCCCCTGAGGTCACCTGCACAAGTCGAGGGAAGCCAGGGTTTCCTGCCTCAACCCGAGAAAGACCTCAAGAGACCTTCTTCAACACGTCTCGAGGCCAGGTTCCCCTCCCATGCCTCGAGAGAAATGACGCGCTCCCCCTCGCCACTCGCATGGAGACCCGACTTCCCTGGCGCCCCACGAGAGGCTCACTGACCTCGCCGTCGTACCTCGTGAGAAACCGCACCCTGGGGCCGCCGCTCGAGAACCACCCCGAGACTCCCCCGTCATCGCGGAGATGAGGGCCTTCGTCTCCTGCATGGCCTAGAGGCCAACCTCGCGACCTCTCTCCAAACGCCTCAGGAGGCTTGACTCCCTTTAGTCCACCCAGTGAGCTCCAAGAGTTACCCGTCGCGACTCGAGAG
>NW_011495064.1:3101749-3138864 GCF_000754665.1 Bison bison bison
AGCCCCCAAATTACCCCCCAGCCTTGTGACATCATCACTGCTCTAGACCGCCCCCGCTGACGACTATGTGCCCTCGCAGCACAGACCATACACAGCCAATGGCAGGGCCTCGAGGGGACCCCAGGAGGCCAGTCCCAGCACATACCTGCGGGAAGAGAGGCGCGATCACAGGGCCCGTGACTTCCTCCTCCCGCTCCAGCTGCACCAGCACGACGACTGGCCCGCCACTGTGGGGAGACACCCGGGGCGCATCACAGCTGTGCCCGCTGGGGGCTGACCCGGGGCGGGGCACCCGGCCCGCGTGGCTCACCTGCGGATGGCATCCTTGTCCACCCCCTCGTAGGACAGCTCGATGTTGGGGTAGCGGTTACAGAAGCGGGCCACGTCCGCGATCTGGCTGTCCGACAGCTGGAGCAAGGCGTTGCGCTCTTCGTCCTCCATTTCCATGATGTCGAAAACACTCTCCACCCCCTGGGCGGGCATCAGGGAGGTCAGGGAAGAAGGCAGACGACCGCAGAGGAAACTGGCTCCGGCGACTCATCCTCAGCCAGGTGACTCCCTGAGTACTCTAAACTTCCCTCCCCAGTGACTTCAGCCCAGACTCCAGCTGATGGAGAGAGTCCACGGGCTCCACAGAGTGGCCTTTTTTATTCCTATGCTATCAGATCATCCAAAGAACACAGCTCACAACAGTCAGGCTCCCTGGCGCCTTCTTGGGTAACACCTTCAGAGAAGCCAAACGTGACGTCTCCCCTCCCACAACCAACCCCAGTGCAGGACACCCGGCCTCCAGACTTGGCCACCCAACACTGCGATGCAGGCCCGGCTCACCTTGTCTGTGCAACGTTTGATGTGCTCGGAGGTGAAGTGCGGCAGCTGTTTCAGGTAGGAGTCCTTGGACCACATGGCTTGGGTGGCCATCTGGGCCAGCTCCATGGCCGCCAGGGCGGGGCTGAGCCACCCGTTGCTAGAGAGGACGTCCACACAGGCCTGGATGAGCCGGATGGCCTGCAGAGGGACCAGAGAGCATAAGCAGGAGTGGGCACTGCTGCCTCACGGGCCACGCTCAGGCCTCCATGCCCCCGGTGCCCCGCCTCCACACCTTGCTGAGGATCTCCTCTGTATCCGACTGCAGCTCGGCACTCAGCTGCATGCGGGACAGGTGGGCCTGCAGAAGCAGGTTGGTCTTGACGTGCGGGTCGTTGAACTTAGGGTTATTCAGCTTGTGGGGGACCTTCTGGGCCAGCTGGAAAGCGGAAGAAAGAGCGGCTGGTGAACGGGTGACCCTGCCTGAGACCCACACTCAGGCCCAAAGCACCACCCGCACCAGGCCCACAACCATTCCACACTCGGGGCAGATGATGGCTGTGGGTGGTGGGGCTTGAGATGTGTGTGGAGTGTGTGAGGAGCTCGGGGGCGGGGGAGTGGGTGTTTTCCTGACCTGACTGCAGGATCCTGTGCTCTGGGCACAGGGGCCAAGTTTCACCCAGCTCGGAAGATGCGCTCACCTGCCGCAGGAGGCTGTCCTCGTGGTGACGGATGGGGATGTTCTCATACTCAGCCGCGTTGGAGATGATCTCGATGAGTCCTCGCACCTTGGTCTTGGCGTTCAGGGACATGCTGAAGAGCTCTGAGAGAGGAAAGGAAGGACATTTGGAGGGGTCAGAGCAGGCAGAGGAGGAGCAGAGTTAACCGCTGGGCTAGCCCGGCTCCACCCTGCACCGCGTCCCTCTGACGAGCACACGAGGCCCTGGAAGCCTCGTCGTGCCGTCCCCGTGGCTGCAGGCCCTCACCGATGGTGGTGTAGTTGATGTAATAGTAGGCGGCGATCATGCCCAGGTTCAGGGGCGCCACGTCCATCTCGTCCTCGACGCTGATGCACTTGGACTGCTCCAGGTCACTCAGGGTCTGCTCCACGAGCTCCGACAAGTGGTCAGACAGGTGACGATGGGAGATGCCTGTGAAGGTGACAGGTGAGCAGGGGTGTCCCAGGGAGACGGCGGACGAGGGCTGTGCCAACCTCCGGAGGATGCTGCGCGCAGCGCCACCGACCCTGCAGGTTGTAGTAGTTGGGGTTCTGCGTCATGCGGCGGTACAGGAAGGTCCAGGTGAGGTAGTCCACGGCGTCCTGCTTGTTCTCGATGGTCTTGGTGACGATCTCGGCGTTGAAGTGGTCGTGCATGCAGTGGTCCAGGTGAGACTCCACCGGCAAAGGCTCATACAAGAACTTCTTGAAGAAATCCTACGGGCAAGAACGTCAATGACAGTACAGTCCAAAGAAAGGCCAAGGGCAAAGAGGGCCGCTGTGCAACAGGCACGGCTCATACGAAACCGAAGAAACCAGCTGCACAGACAAGGTGAGCTGCGTCTGGACCTGCAGAGTTGGGTGTGCATGCCTGTTCCCCCTGGCATCACTGCTTATTTCTACCATGGAGGAAGGTACACCAAGCCCCACGGGCTGAGCAGGGCATGAGGAAGACAGACCCAGCCAGAGGGTTAAGATCTCAATACACAGAGTCAACAGCAGTAGCAAAAATCAAAGGCTACAAAATTCTATGCAGAGAAAGGCTTGTTACAAAAACAATGTGGAAAAGAAAAGAAAACAGAGAGAATATAAGAAAGTAAGTAAAGACACCTATAGAGAGAGAGATTAAAGAATCTGTTCTGAGACCCAGGCTCAGAAGCCCACGCAAGAGGCCAGGGCTGACCTTCTTGGAGCCCTGGCACATGATGACGCAGCGCCCCTCATCATCCTGCAGAGGGCGGTTGGCATGGCCCACCATCTGCAGAACATCGTAGATGGGGTAATCCACGTACCTGGAGATGGAGGGAAAAGAGGACTCAGGATGCTGCCTCCCTGAAGGTCGAAGAATAAAATGCAGACACAGGGAGATGTGGGAAATCCCAGCAAACCTCTGTGAGTGTGCTCAGTCCCTAGCGTCATGGGTTATCTATACATCAGTTTAGTTTTCAAGTGTAAGAGTCATGACTTTGTTGCTCAGGGTCTGTGAACCAAAGGTATTAACCCATCTAATGTGTGTGTGTGTGTGTTCCCTCATGTCCATCTCCTTGCGACCCCATGGACTACAGCCCGCCAGGCCCCTCTGTCCATGAAACTTTCCAGGCAAGAATACTGGAGTGGGCTAACATTTCCTCTTCCAGGGGATCTTCCTGACCCAGGATCGAACCTGTGTCTCCTGCATTGGCGGGTGGATTCTTCACCACTGCGCCACCTGGGAAGTCAACCCACCAAATAGCAATAGCCAGATAACTCCATATTAAAGCATTTGATATGTAAGGCAGGCTCCCAAACCTCACAGCCATATAGTTTATAAGTGATCAAGTCCACCCCACTCAAATCCAAACCTAGAAGCAGGTTCAAGCATCAAAAATAAGTCTGCACAAATAAAACCCTAGCTGGGGTGGAATCTCAGCTATTTATTTCCCTAACACCTTTTCTTCACAATAGTGACCTTCTGGATCTGCAGAGGTTACACTCATCTTAGGAGAAAGGGGCCCATTAACACACAGCACACTGGACTCACGCGTGGATCTTGCCATTGTAGTACTGGGTGTCCATGATGATCACCAGGTGCGCGGCCACATTCATGCCCCAGCAGAGACTCCGAGAAGCGACCACCACCTGGATGGCCCCTGAGCGGCAGAGGGGAGGAGCAGACTCAGCACAGGGCTCCCCAGGAGGGCAGAACCTGCTGCCTCCAGGGCAAACAGTGGCTTACCCTACTCTACACTTCAGAACTCAGTGCAAAGCTGGGCGGAGACAAGGTTTCAGGACTAAGAGGCTAACGCGGTACTACAGGAGGGTCTGCCTGTCACTGCTGCTCTGCTGGGGGGCTACCCTATAGGAAACAAGGTCACCGTGGAACAGACCCCCAAGCCCAGAGAAAGTCAGGCTCACACTCCTGCCTGACAGGCAGGCTGTGCCGACTGGAACATGCTACCACCAACTCAGCCACAGGCTGGCCAGTCCGTGGCAGCAAAATCGAGCTCTAAGGGTGCCCCAAACCACGCAGATTCAGGAGTCAGAGTGACAAGTGATTCTGGCAGGAGCACTGCCACTGCAGCTCCCTAAGCACTGTCAAAATACTACTCTGCACGAAATGCCTAACGTCAACGAGAGACAAAAGCACACAGCCACCCGAGGGAGACGCACAGAATGGACTCCTTCTCTAAAGCCCAACTACCCTGCTGAGTCCGTATCATGGAAAATTAGGTTTAGAGGCCAAAGGTCCAGGTCTAAAAACCCAGGTTCTAAAAGAGCACAACTTGATGTGCCTGCCTGCTTTCTCCTCTACCAAGTAGACTGTTCCACCTTCATCTCAAGGACATTGAGCTCAAATAAAAGTATTATGAAAATGACAGGCGTGCCTGCTGCCGAGAAACATCACCCACACGGGAAAGTGTACTCCACACCCCGCCGACACCTGGAGCGGGTCTCACTCTGCACCTCAAGGCCTGCTCTCTACCTGAGCTGAAGAGCTGCTCCACCAGGCGCCGCTCTAGGGGGCTGAGCCCCTCATGCAGGTAGCCGACTCCGTTCAGCAGCGTCTCCTTGAGCGTGCTGTCGCTCAGCTTCTCCAGGTACGGGATCAGGTCCTTCTCAGTGCAGTGCAGGAATCTGGGTGGAGGAGCGCTGACTCAGCCCGGAGCAGGGCCACACCCCCAGGGCCCCTCCCAGGGGTGCTGGCTCAGCACCCAGCCAGGTGGGGGCTGCCCCACGGCACACACGGCACCCGGCAGTGGGCCACCCACCTCTGGCGCTGGATGTCGGCTGCGCACGTGGTGAGGATGTCGATGGCGGTGAGGCGCGTCTGCTTGCGGGAGGGCACGAAGACGATGACGGGCTTCTTGGGCGAGTGCTTGGTGATGGCGTGGTACACAGGCTTGGCCATGGACAGCAGGCGAGTCTGCGTGTGGCTGATGTTGAAGCCCTGAGGCCGGGGAGGGAGAAGAGATTAGGACCCCGGGGAAGCTGGGCGGTGGGGCCGCGCGGGAGCCGGAAGCATGGGCCCCACCTGGATGTGCAGCTCCAAGGGCACGGGGCGCACGTTCGGGTGGAAGTTGAAGGTGGAGGTGGCGCTGCAGCCCAGCCAGTGGGCCACGTCCTTCGCGTTGGAGAGCGAGGAGCTGAGAGCCACGATGCGGATGGGCCGCTCGATCTGGGAGGAGATGTAGCGCATCCGGGAACAGATGACCTCCAGGACGGGCTGTGGAGAGGGGCAACTATCACTGCAGGCCTGGGTGCTCTGGCCTCAGCCCTGAGCGCCTCCGTGGGCAGCCCAACGTCCTCAAGAGGATCTCCTAATTCTCCCTTCCGATCAGGGCTCTCCCGTCTCTGGGGGCACCTGTCCCCAGCCAATCTCCACTAAGCTATGCTGGTCTCAAAAACACCTACTAAAAAATCTCAGGTCCTCCTTTTGAGACAAGGGGACAGGCAGAAGCAGCCCCGCACCTGTGGCCTACACTTAAGGCCCAGGACCAAGGCTGCACTGCGGCCCAGCCCCGCCTCTGTGCAGCGAGGCCAGCCGTACCCCGTTCTCGCCCCCGATGAGGTGGACCTCATCCACCACGAAGAGGTTAATGTTCTGCACGTTCTTGCGCTGCTTCCACCGCCGGGAGAGGATGTCCCACTTCTCGGGTGTGCTGATGATGATGTTGCCTTTGCCCAGGAGCTTCAGGTCCGTGCTGGTCTCCCCCGTCAGGAGCACCACCTTCTTGCTGAGCCTGTCCTGGAACTTCTCGTACCAGTCCATGTACACCTGGCAGAAACACGTCAGGACTCATTCATTTGGAGAAAAACCTGAGAGGCCAAACACAGAGACCTGTCGCCCTTCAGATCTCAACCGACTAGACCAACTGACCGGAGAGCTTTTCTTTAGAGTGCAAACCGAGGAAAACGGCCCCCAGCAGGTAAAGCCTGGCCCCAGTTGGCTCCCCAAGTTTTAGGGCTCTGAAAAACCTCCATCTGGACTCGAGATGAGAACGGCTTCTAGGAAAACGCACCCAGGACGCACCTGTTCGGCGAGGGCCTCCATGGGGGTGATGTAGACACAGCGGCCCTCCGAGTTCTGCAGCAGCATCCGCAGGATGGCAAACTCCGCACAGATGGTCTTCCCGCTGCCCGTGGGGGCCCCCACAAACACGTTGTCATCGCTGTTGTACACGGTGTTGAACACTGAGAAGCGACAGAGAGGCAGTGAGACCCCGAGGGAGGCTCGACGGAGGCCATGTGGGAGAACTCTGCCCACAGGTCCAGAGAGGCAGCCAGCAGGGGCGAGGGAACGGCGCCCTGCTGCAGGCAGGCCTGCGCCTTCTCTCCCTCTCACCTGCCCCTCCCAACACGAGGAGGAGAGAGACCCCGGTAAGGAGCTCAGGTCTCCTGGAGGTCTGCCAGAGGATGCAGGAGCAAAGGAGGCCGGGGCTCCCTCCTCGCTTCTCCGCCGGTCTTCTCAGCGACCAGGGTGCCAAACCAGAGGGGCCCAGCTCCCCCACTCTGGCCCTCCAAGTCCTGCCCACGCCTTCTGGGCAGCAGCTAATACACAGTGAAGCTAAACATCTAACCCCAGCCCTCACACTGGATAAAGCCCAGTCCCACTATTCACTAGGGTCTCCGCTGGCGCGCCTCTCTTGTCCTTCATTCCTCATCCACAGAACAGGACCAAGACAGCAGTGTCTCCAAAGGGAAACCATGCATAGCACCGGTGGGAGGAAGGAACCACTCAGGCTGCACCCAGCCCAGAGAACCTGGAACACGGGGCATGCTCCGGGAACACAGCTGTCATTTCAAGCAATGAAGCAGAGGAGGCCTCAAAGTCTTCCCACTCTGGCTCAATACTGGAATCTCCAAAGCCTGAGGAATAGCCGTGCACCATAAGACCTGCTCGACCAACCCTCTGCAGGGAGACGTGCAACGACGTGAAGCAAATCTAAGTCACCAAGCCCGGCTGAGGACAGAAAACGCCCTGGCTGCTCCCACACTTGACGCTGAGCTCCCACACCTGCCAAGCCCCTGGGCGCCCCCTCCCTCTCTTCCTGCAGAACCTACCCGTCTCCGGGGGACCTTTAAATGTCCCCAAAGGAACTGCCCGCCTGGAAATGCAAACACCTACCCTGGGTCTGGATGGGGTTGAAGAAAGGAAATTTATCCTGGTAGAGGCTCTCAAAGGCGCTATTTCTCAGGGCAGACACAGGCAAGGGCTGAAGGTCTAGCAGCTCAGTTGGGGGTGGGTACTTCTCTGGCAGGATCAGGTGCCGGAAAGAGACGGGCAGCTGGGTCTCACAAGCTGCCAGCAGAGAAACGGGAAGGGCTGTGAGCACGCTGGAAACCCCAAGGCAGCCTGCGTGTCACTCTCCCCAGCTAAGGCCAGCCCAGCACGAGGGGCCAGATCTCATCTAAGAGCCCCAGGGGGAACCTGGCCCCCGGGACCCCACGGACCCCGCGGAGCAGGCACACTCACAAAGCCAGCGGTCAGACACCACACGGATGAAGTACTGAGGGGGCAGCGGCTCAAAGACAGGCACGAAGAACGTGATGAGGTGCTCGTCCTGGGCATACTTGGCCTTGAGCAGGAAGTACTCGTGGTGAAGGATCACCTCACTGTCCACATCTTCCACAAGAATCCAGAAGGCCTCCGACGAACCGTGGACCTGCCCACCCAAGCACGAGGGATGGGAACATGAGCCGAGAGGTGGGCGAGGGGGACTCCCCCTCCCCCTCCTCTCGCCTCCAGGCCCCGAGGCCTGCCCCTGGCGCTCCCAGCCGGACCTTCTCATCCCACTGGAAGTCGGGCGTGATGGTCAGCTCCACCTTCAGGGTGGAGCGCGTGATTGGCTGGAGGTGCACCGACAGCTCCAGCTTGGGGAAGAGGTGGACATACTTGTGGATGGTCTTCCCCATCTTGGGCATGCGGATGAGCTCGCCTGTGAGGACACAAGGGTGCACACAGCTGCAGCCCAGCCTGATGGCCGGTCTGGTGAACCCGGCCCTGAGGGAAATGGGCGGGTTCCACTCCAGGCATGGGCTCTTCCCTCCACTCAGTGGGGCCCAGGGGATTCAAAGCTCTGAGACCAAGGGCAAGGAGCCTAGCAGTAATGGGACAAGACACACGAGCGTAGGGCTTGGGGCTAGGAACAGAGAAGCAGGCACAGGGAGACATCTGAGCTGTGCAGATGAGGAGGGAAAGATGGCTTCCCACACACCTATCTCATTGTGATTCAGGTCGTACAGACGCTCAAAGGGGAAGTTCTTCTTCTCAATCTTCTTCACGACCTCCTCAGGGAGCTTCCGGAACTGGCGCAGAGGACACATGGACTGCCACCTGTCCAGGAAGGAACGGGACCTTCTTGGTCTCAACTTCTACCCCGGTGCACACATCACACGTCAGGTTGTGCTCTAAGGCTTTCCCACCAGGCCCTCGGCCGGAGGACCCCCAACGCAGGACCACGTTCCAGCTCACGGGGACTTACATGCGTTTGTCGATCATCTTGCAGAGGTTCAGGGTCTTGTCTGTAAGCTGTGCCCACCCGCGGTTCAGGACAATTTCAAAGATGGCCCGCATCAAGCGGCCAGCCGACTGGGGAAAGAGGAAGCATTTCCTCTGTTAAGTACCCATTGTCCCCAGACCTAATGAAGCCGCTCTGCTGCTGCTGCTAAGTCGCTTCAGTCGTGTCCGACTCTGTGCGACCCCAGAGATGGCAGGCCACCAGGCTCCCCCGTCCCTGGGATTCTCCAGGCAAGAACACTGGAGTGGGCTGCCATTTCCTTGTGCTCTACACACAGCTTAATCACCTCGAGCTTTGATATAATCAGCCACATCAACTCAAAAACCAAGTCCCCCAGAGATGCTTCGGGACACAACAGAAACGGGGCTCGAGCTCACTGCCCAGTATTTAACATACTGTTCTCTGCGTGACTTCACAGTTTTTGGCCCACTTAGCATTTAGGATCCCAGCAAGTGTAAAGGTGCTAGTGACTTGCCCTGAGGAAAAGACAGAGTAGCTAATGAAGCCTTTGGCCATTTCTAGGTTTATTTAGGAGCCCAGCGGTTATAGCGAGAAGTGCTTCTCTGCAGAGAAGCAGACATGTGGGGCCTCCCAGACCTCTCTAATGGCCTCACCTTCCCATGAGCTCAAGATGAGCAAAACAGAGTATCCACACCATACACACAGCAGCCAACAAGCCAGCTGAGGCACAACTCAGCATTCTTCTCCCTCGCTAGTATCGGCCTCCTTTCTACCAGACACACTCAGCACAGAGGACCTGACGTATCAGGGCAGCACAACTGCACCCTCACCTGAGTAACATAGACCATGTCGGCCATCAGCGCAAAGCCCTCCAGCTTCAGCTGCGAGATGAAAGCCTGGAGCAGCACATTGATCTGGGAAAAGCAAGGAGGGCAATTACTGAACCATCCAAGGTGAGTAACGCTCCTGCTCCGGCCTCCGGGCCAGGTAAGATCTAAAGCTCTTCGTCTACAGACACTGAGTAACTGATATGCTATGCAAAAAGAAGATGTGAGAAAGATGCAGAGACTGGGAGAAGGGAGCAGGTTACCAAGCACAAGCCCAAGCCCAAGCCCCAGGCTCATCTTTTAGAAGATGAGGAGAACCACCTGACTCTGTCCCGAGCAGAGAGGAGCCGGGCTCACCTTTGCACTGGGCTCCTCAATGCTCTCCTTGACGGGGATGGGCACCCTCTCCAGCAACTTCTGCAGCTCCAGTTTCTCCTCCTGCCACAAGCAGGAAGCAGGTCAAGGAAAAGCCCAGAGGTCAAGGAGAGAACCACCCGGTGACACGGTGGTGAGCACCAGCTTCCGGTTTCCACATGCTGGGTGGACTCACCTCTCTCACAGTGATGTTCTTGAACTCTGAAGACAACGAGAAGACTCTGAAGAGCTCGATCTCGCTCAGGGTGGGCTTTAGAAGCTGGTTATAAGTCTGCACCGTGTCATTGGTGATGTAGTAGTGGCTGGCTATACGGCCCAGTTCTGTCACCTATGAAGAACGAAGACTCAATTCAAGGGCGATCATTAACAAGCAATAACCTCTCACTGTGGACAAGAGATGCCTACAGAATGAACTCACAGCAATACAAGTGCCTGGCTCGTGTGTGGGAAGAAAGACAGCACAGGGATTTCCCTGGTGGTCCAGTGGCTAAGACCCTGAGCTCCCAATGCAGGGGGATCAGGTTCAATCCCTGGTCAGGGAACTAGATCCTGCATACTCCAGCTAAAAACCCCCCATGCCACAACTCAAAAGATGCTGCATGCTGCAACGAAGAGCAAAGATCCTGCGTGCTGCAGCTAAGACCTGGCACCGCCAAATAAATTTATTTTTAAAGAAAGATGGCCCAATAAGCTGACCTACAGTGACCTGATGCCCACCCAGAAAAGAGAGCACGATCAGCTACCACAGCTCAAGATGCAGAAAGGAGGCACCATCAGGTTGTACACCGCTTTAGAAGCTCCTAAGTGCAAAGGGCACAGTCCAATACTGCCTGTTTTTCCGCTCTTCCAAGCAAAGGGTAAGTAGACAGGCAGGCGTCCAATCAAGAAAGCCGTTTGAAAGGCTATCTCCAGGGGCTCCAACTTTTGTGGGGATCTGTGCCTCCCTTCCGTGGCCCACTCACCTGGAAGTTGCCTGTCTTCTTGTCGTACTTGACCAGGTTGTTCTTATCCAGCATCAAGGCAGCGGTATGAACCAGATCCAGTCGGCGCTGGTCTAGCAGTGGGTCTCCCTTGAGGTCATCATGAGAGATGCCATAGAGGGTCGGGGACCGGAGCATTCGGATGTACAGGTAGGCGTAGCCCAGCCAGTTCACTGCATCCTATCAGAGACAGAACATGGGTCTCTGCATCCAGAACTGATGTCCACATGAAAAGCGCCCATGGAGGACTTCAGAATTAATTCCCAACTATGAAAATATGTCTTACACCGCCTCATGCATGTCCATGATATTCCGTTATTTAAGAACACAGTCCTTACTGAGATTCTGGCAACAAGGGGGACTGTCACAGAGCCGCCTGAAAGCACTCTCACACGGAGGACGTGGCGCCCAGGGCTGGAGGACCCCGGTGCCTATGGCCCACACCACCGCACTCCTGGTGCCCCGGCCCCTCTGGAAAAGGCCAGAGGCGCTGAACGCAGAGGCCACCCACCTTTGCGTTCTGCACGTTCCCCAGCACGACCTCGGCGTTGAGCATGTCGGGCAGCTTGGACACCATCTGGCTCTCAATGGGAAGCTGCTGGTTGAGCAGCGACAGGTAGTACTGCAGCTCCCCGTGTGAGGTGATGAGGATGCCTTCGCCCTTGGTGTCGTACTGCGGCCGGCCCGCTCGTCCCAGCATCTGGGAGGAGACAGCAACCAGAGGGCCATGGCTCAGAGCTTCCGGCTCCTGAGTCCGGGCTCCTACACCACAGAACCTCGCCCTCCACCTGCCCCCTTTGGGTTTTGCTGGCATCTTATACACAGCATGCTTTCCCCACCAAGAATAACTCAGAAGCTCCGTACTTGCAGGATGTCCAGCGCTCCCAGCTCAGTCCAGCGGCCCTTCTCGGGACTGTACACCTGGGTGCCTTTGATGATGACGGTGTGGGCAGGGAGGTTCACACCCCAAGCCAGGGTTGCCGTGGAAACTAAAACCTACAGAGCCAGGGCAAGGCAGTAAGGAAAACCAACCTTGCCACCAAGGGTACCTTTCCTCAACTTCCCTAGGCACCTGGCCTCAGGGCTTCCAGCAGGACTGAGGTTGGTCCCATACTTGTCAATGAAACATCAGAATAAAGAGGAAAGGAGTCTTTGGGTTCCTCATCTCTTCAAGAATCAACATTTCAAGGCTCTAGAGACACTTAAGAGGCAGTAATGCGACCTATCTGAATCAAGGTTGTGGTTAGTCACTCGGTCGTATCCAATTTCTTGTGACCCCATAAACTGCAGCCCGCCAGGCTCCTCTGTCCATGGGATTCTCCAGGCAAGAATACTGAAGTGGGTTGCCATGCCCTCCTCCAGGGGATCTTTCCAACCCAGGGACTGAACCCAGGTCTCCCACGTTGTGGGCGGACTCTACCGTCTGAGCCACCAGGGAAGCCCGAATCAAGGTTACTAGACAATTAAAAATACAGACTGTCTTGAGAGAAGGACTGAACAAGGTCCTGACCTTATGGGGCCTCGTGTGACAGTATCTGGAGTCACCCACATCCTGGCTTTGCTGCGCTTCTCAGACGCCTTCCTAAACTTCCTCAGCTTCCCTCATGTATGACGGGAAGAGCTGAGAGAGGCGGTGTGAAGTTCCACTGACTGTACCTACCACAGCCCTCTGACCTGGGCCACCCGCGCCAGAAACAACAGAGCACCGGGCACGAGCACGCGGCCCAGTGCCCAGCATTTCCAGTCTCCCTGCCTTAGCTCTGCCCACCCTCACCTGGATGTGTTTATCAGCAAAGAGATCCTCGACAAGTGTCCGGTCGACTCTGGTCATGCCCGCGTGATGGATAGCAAAGCCATAGGGCAGCAGGTCCTTCAGCTCCAGGTTCTGGGCAGCAGAGAAAGAACAGGTGACGAGGCAAGCCTGCCGGAGGGGACTCTCCCAGAGAGGAAGCAAACCTCCTCAGCCAAGACCTTGCCCCTTGTCCAGTCCACAGACACAGCCAGTTACACCCTGCCCTGTGAAGCAGCTGCCCTGTGAAGCAGCAATGCCAGGCAGCCCCGGAGGACGGCCCAGCCGATGTGGATGGAGCCAGTGACTAGGGAGGAACAAGGGACCCGGGCCTGCCCCCCTCACCTTGCACTGCTCAGCTTCTGTCCGGAGGACCTCTGTGGAGGCCGAGCCCTCTCTCAGAAACAGACCCAGCGTGTCCTTCTCCAGGCACATGTCCCGGATGGCCCTGGCTGTCTTCCCGGTCTCCTTCCGGGAGTGCACAAATACCAGTACCTGCAGAGAAGCCACAGTTGGCCACAGTCAAGGGACACCGCTCCAAGAGCCACTCCCCGGCCCCAGGGAGTCGGCAGCAGGAAGCAGAGGCTGCACCATTAGCAGGCCAGAAACTGAGATCTTGAAGAGGGGAGATGGTAGGAACGCACACCAGCTTGGAGCCTAACGGAGCCCTCAAGACCCTAAGCAAACAAACCTACCAAGTATGAGGGTCCTGGCTCATGACGAGGACGAGGGTCCTGTTACTAGGAAACCCAACTAACTCCTAACACTTTGTCTTTAATAGCAAGTTTAAATATAACATAGATGAAAATTCAGGAGTCTCAATTAAAAATCTGTGTTCAGGTATCTGATGAGATTCTAAACAGCTGAGACACGTAACAGGCACTGGCCTACATAAGCGGACTTAGGAAATAAGTCTCAGTAGAAAACTAGCACCATTTTATAGGAAATAAAAGTCGTCCGTCTTTCTTGCCAAGAAAAGATTTGTCCCTTCCTCTAAATCCTTCTACTCCTTTTTATGAGACCAAATACCGTGTTCAATTAAAAAATTACATCACACTGTCCAGCAAAACGCCCTTTTCACTAAGTTTCCATTTTTATCTTTATTTTTAGAATATTTTTAGTGTAAGCCACTCCAATCTTTCATGGAAGAACCTTTGATAATCTAGATAGATAGACTGCTTATCTGTGCATGGGGGTTCCTTTTCTGGGCGTTTTATAATTAGATTCAGTTTCATGTTTTATCTATTTCTTCAAGGCTGTTTTGCTAGTTGGTAGTTTCTAGGAGACTAGCTCACTTCTTTAAGGTTGTCAAATGTAAGTGTAAGGCTGTTCACAGTATTCTTTTAACAGCCTTTCAAACGCAAAGGTAACGGGTCCTGTAGTAACATCCCACTGCATTTCTGGTGCTGGTGATTTGCTTTGTTTCTTTCTTTGTCTGTATCAGTGCTGCCCAGTTATCAGTAAGTCAAACATTCAAAGAGGTCAGGAGTGACAAGAAACCATGACAGACCTGATTTTTTCCAGCATGTTCCATGATTTTCTCATAGACAATTTCATTCATGATTTGGAAACGCTTGATGGCTTTCTTCTCCGTGATGCCCACATACGTCTGTTCTAGAGGCACTGGGCGGAAGCTAAAAGTTTAATAGTCAAATCAATGAGACTTGGGCACAAAACACTGAATAAAAAGTCCTTTTCACTGCCAGGAGTGATAGGCCTCTTTTAGGATTTGTACCACATCAAAACTAAGGGCCATTCTAAAACTCGAATCTAACAGAGCTCCTTGGCAAAGAAGGAAGACATCAGGAAGGTCACCCTGCTTAAACTTCTTCCCGTCTCTTCTCTTACCTGTTGTCAAAGTAGAAGAGGCCCTTGGCAGGATCTACACGTAGAAAGGTAGCCACATCTTCATAGTTGGGGAGGGTGGCGCTAAGGCCAATGAGGCGGACGTCCTCCTGGGTCATTTCAATGTTCCGGATGGCCCTGGCCACCAACGCTTCTAGGACAGGACCTCTGTCATCATGGAGAAGATGGATCTCATCCTAAGGAATGGGAGGGCAGCAAATTACCTTTGGGACCAGAGAAATGAGGCCCCCTTTCCTGAGAGCAGTCCCGTTTTTTAAATACATAACTACTATTGCAAATGAAGAAGACAAGAAAAGGGATCCCAAGCCAGGGACCCTCAAAGGATGAGGCAGTATTCACCGTGAAACATCCCAGCAAACGTGCTGAGCATGAGCTGATTTGCTCCAGTTCAGGGGGACAATGCGTTACGGTCAGGGAAATCTGACACTTGGGTAAATGAATTCCTAGCTCACCTCAAAGATAGATTTCTTTACTAAAAATGAAGCTTCTGATGAGACCAAATTTGTATCAAATTAAGTCTCACCTCTAGGCAGTTATCTTTACCAAGAGCAAACAATATGATGGATCAAATAAAGAACCCACATAGCCTAAGGCAGTGCATCCCAAATCTCAGCAGGCATTCAAAGCAAACGGAGCCCTTACTAAAAGGCAGACTGTGCTTCAGTAGGTGGGAGTGGGGCCAGGGACTCTGTATTTCTAACAACACTTGGAGTAGCAGGCTCTAGGCAGGGGTTGGCCAACTCTTTCTTGAAGGCCAGAGAGTCAACATGTAAGGTCTCCTTTCTGCTTCCCTGGAAAACCTAAAGAAACTACTCTCAGACTGCCGTTCCTCCCTGGGGGCCTCTGAGTATTCAGAACACCATATCCTGACTCCTACTCGTTCCCTGTGAAAAGGGATTACTTATAAAGCCCATTTAGTCCTGGGAATACGCAAGCAGCTTTCTAAATTGTCTGTTTACGTTTATTCCAAAATATTTCAGACATAAAAAGCCACAAACGATACGGCAGACACCATACCCTTCCTGGGAAGTGTTTCCACTTCGTGCAGACCCTCACTTAGCAGTAAGAGCAATGCTGACAGCAGCCGCTGTTACAAAGGCCAGTGACTGGGGGACAGGCCCTGAGGAACACAGAGTGAGAGCCCAGCAAGCCCTCCTCGCTGGCCGGCCTCCACGTCCCCACCAGGCCGCCCTGCTCACCAGGATGACGAGCCGCACGAGCTGGGTGTAGGTGCGTTCCCCGCCCTTGCGGGTAATGATGTCCCACTTCTCGGGGGTGCAGACGATGATCTGGGTGGCGCTGATCTCCTCCTTACACAGCTGGTGGTCGCCAGTCAGCTCCGCAACAGTGATGCCATATGTGGCCAGGCGCTGGGTGAAGGAAAGGCACGTCAGGCAAGAATGCTGGGGGGTGGGGTGGGGGCCAGACTCCACAGTCTCTGTGAAGTCTGAGTGCGGGGTGTTAGAGGCAGGCATCAGCCCTTCAGAGAAATACCAAGTGTATGAGATCAGTGATACGAACGCTTATTTCTAAGACAAATCTGGACTTCCCTAGTGGACCAGTGGTTTAGACTCTGTGGTTCCATTGCAGAGGGGCTAGGTTCGATCCTGGTCGGGGAACTAAAATCCCACATGCCACACAGCATGGCCAAAAACTAACAATTAGTAAAATAATAAAGATTCTCTGGGAGCTCTACACACAAGAGCGGAAATGGAAGCTAACAGAAAACAGACCTAGAGCAACATCAGGCCTGTTACCAAGCACTCATGTGAGTGCTTCATAAATATTCCAATAATGCAAATGATACCAACTGCAGAAAACGGCTAAAAAGGAGATTAAAAAAATAGTAAACCCTTGTTAAAACCCAAAACAGACCCAGGACTTTCTTACTTCATAAACACTCTATATGGGTCAAGCTCCATCTTTGAAGGAAGAAAGAAATACCACATGAGGTGTTCTGGAAATGCAACGAGAATGTAAGGCGAGAAGCAGAGAAGCACCAGAGCTGTCCCCAGGACTTTGAGAGCTGCACCCAACACCTTCTGGAGGGAAGTTCCACCCTCTTACCTTTCCAAAACTGCCCACCATCTCCTGCACCAGAGACCGCATGGGGGCGATATAGATGATCTTGAAGTCATCCACGTTGATGGTGCCGTCCATGTTAATGTGCTTGCCTATCTCTCGGAGCATACACATCAGGGCCACGTTGGTCTTCCCGGCACCCTAGGGGTAGGGACAGGAAGGCCTGGGTACCTAGTATACTCACTGCCCCAACTTCCAAGGGCTTATCACCAAAACAGAGTGTGTCTGGGGAATTTTATCTTACCATTTAACACCTCTTCCGCCAAAGGATACAGAATTAAGGAGTAAGGATGGAGAGGAACCTAAAACACACACCACGCTCCACAAGAAAAAGGCAGCTAG
The DNA here is from genome assembly GCF_000754665.1 of Bison bison bison. Lineage (NCBI taxonomy): Eukaryota > Metazoa > Chordata > Mammalia > Artiodactyla > Bovidae > Bison > Bison bison. The sequence continues at coordinate 3,118,495 of NW_011495064.1, forward strand.
GGCAGTGCTTACTGTAGGAGCGCAGAGCAGCAGATTTTCATCCGTCTCCAGGGCGGCACGGTAGAGCTTACTCTGGATCCGATTCAGGGTTTTGAAGCCCTCAAAGCCAGCCTGGGCATACTTGGGCAGCTTCTCCACTGGAAGAAGTTGCTAGAAAAAAGAAAGGCCGTGTGCATCATATTAGCAACATCCCTGAGCAGGCCATGGCTTTGCAAGATTATACTTCCTGGAAAGCTCTGTGTGTAACTCTCCTCTGAAAGTCAGACCAGAGAGACCAATACTGTCCCCTGGGCTCAAAATCAAAATGGGAAACCCAGCAGCAGCTTCCACCTCTGGAATAAATCTATAAGACAAGGCCACGTGGAATGGGTTGAAATACAAACTAGAAGGGAGGCAAAGTGAGCAGAAAACTGAGAACAGCAATCCCCTCACTTCTTCAGAGCCGAAGGGCTTGGGCTTCAGGGCAGGCACGTGCACCTCTTCGTAGCCCTTGCGCTGGCGCCGGAAGGACCCGTCAGGAAGCTGGCAGCGTTTGTTGGCCATAAAGTGGCTCCCCTGGGTAAATACAAGGTCCTCCAAGTCCAGAACCTGCCGCGGAGCCAGTGCCTGGTAGTATGTGAAGAACAAGAACACACAGGAAGTGAGCGAGCTGCGCAAACGAGTTTCCACCCTCCACGGCCTTGGACATGACCCTGGTCCCTACCTCTCCGCCCTGGTCCAGATCCATGGTTTCCAGGTCCGTGTCCATCCGGGACTGACGTACTCGCTCTCTGCGGGACCGTTCCTCCTGGGGTGGGGAAGACAGAAACAATAGCAACAGTTCATCACCACCCCAGCTTCTTGTCCTTTTCAGTCCCTTAGCTGAACTTGACTCACAGCTACTGACTAGCAAGTCCTGAAACAGACAGATGGCCCTTTATGTTCAGACACCTGCAATGGGGACCATCAGAATGACAGTATCAAATCATTTTCAAGGGACTATACATAGTGTAGAGATCTCAAAAGTCAACATTCAACACCCAGCACCAAGGGCTACCCCTGAGGGGCAGAGTGTGGGTTCTGTGTTCAGCAAACATGTGTTGTGTTCCTGTGCTGTCAGCAGACACGACTTATTGTGTGAAAAGAGGAAGACCCAGGTGCTGGTGATGACAGCAACAGGTCAGTGGTCTCTCAACAACATCAGCGTGAAGGCACTGGTTCCACTCTGTACCGAGGACCACACTCAGAGCATCTGGAGAAACACTTCACTTCTTCAACTGCCTCCTTTAATAGGAATTTGGCTTTATGCTGTAAGCTTCTAACTGGTGTCTCTTTTCCAAAGCAAACACTCTAGCTCAGCAATTGGAGAGATAAACAACCCAGCCCTCACCCGGATTAGGTCCTCCTTCTCCGTTTCGTGCAGCTGGTAGAGGAACTTGGACAGCTCTGGGTCAGCCTCCATCTTGCCCATGATCCTCTCCTTTTCAGCTTCACTCTGTGCACTGGCCAGCAAGGTGCAGTACAAAACTGCCAATAACAAAAGGAAAAAGGGAAGACAAGTTATAAAAACAACCTTCAACCTCGGGGTAGAAAGAAAAATAACCAAGTGAGCTGTGAAAGCAACACAACCTCCATCTCTCTCTCTCTCACACACAGAAACACGTACAGAAGGGTCCACAATCTACTCACTCATCATCCTGTGCTGCCGCAACACCTTGATAAAATCAAAAGTGTTGAAACCGAGGAGCAGAACCAGCTGGTTCTCACACTCCCGGTCGTCACTGGCTGTCTGCAGAGAGAAGGTAACACCACGATTAAGGCCACAGCCACCCGCTTCCTACACTGCCCCATCTCCTAAGCTACAGGGGACACAAGAACGGAATCCTAGCCGTACCTTCAAAATCTCCAACACCTCATCTGCCTTCTTCTGTGACACAATGGCATCATCGTAGAAGCGACTGAGCTGCCGCTGAAGCCAAAAGGCATCAATGTCCCGAGGGTGCAGATCCTTCTTCTTGGAACTCATCAGTTCCCCTGAGGCCACAAGCTACGAAGGAACCATGCACTGGGCTCACCCTGTTGCCCTCTGCCCCAAGCGCTTTCTCACCGTCCTGCAACAAAGCTCTGCAGCCTACTCACAGCCTACCCTCTTCTGAGGGCTTTCTGATGGGAAGCACGGGATGGGGGGCGGGGGGAACTCTGCTATATTGAATTCAGAAGCACACCAACCCAAGATTTTATCAACACATGCCTTTCAGAAGCAGGGTGCATCGACATATACACAATACACGGGTAAAGCAGACAGCTAGTGGGACGTTGCTGTGGAACACAGGGAGCTCAGCTTGGTGGTCTAATAACTAGAGGGGTGGGATGGGATGGGAGTTGGAGGGGACATATGTACACATATAGCTGATTCACGCTACTGTGTAGCAGAAACGAAAACATTGTAAAGCAATATCTTCCAATTAAAATAAATAAACCAGTTACATGGGGGGAGTGACTGAAATCTTAACGAAAGTCAAGACTCTACACATTTATTACAGCTCACCCTATAAAAGGGTAGCTCAATAATAAGAGGACCAAGGTACGGGACAAAGTGCTTCACCCAGAATTCACCTGCACTGCGCCAACGGGCAAGGGTAACCTTCACTCACATTAGCTGAGAGGGTGCAGCGCACCACGGCCTCATCCCCTTCCATGTCGTCGTCAGACGCCTCTTCACGAACCTCCCCGTACACATCTTCATCACCTTCCTGTGGAAAGAGCCCCAAGCCCAGCGCTTCTGAAGCTGATCCTGGCATCCCCAAAGAACCTCCCCTTTGCGTCTCACTTAAAAGCGCGCTCCAGGGTTACAGCAAAGGCGTCTGTGGTGAAACCAAGCTCACTGGAAGTAGGGTCAGCCTCACTTCAGAGCACGTTTAATGGACGGATAATAGAGAAGCACGCACGGGAAAGCAGCAGTGACCAGGAGTGTGCAGACCACACTTCACCTGCTCACTACTGTCCTTACTCACACTGTACTGTGTACTGAGCACACGGTCGTGTGAAAAGCAAGTCCGTGATAACAAGCATTTACTCTTTGAATAAATGCTCTCAGCAAAGCATTCTTCCAATTTGTTGCTACTTGAAATCATAATATCCTACTAACTATTGCAGGAGGGGACTTAGCAGTTTTCTGTTTCAATCATCTCATTTGATAGATGGAGACACGGAAGCAAAATGACCTCCCTGAGATACAAGATCAAAACTCAGCCCTCCTGGCTCCCAAGTCAGTGCTCTTTCCTCTGACTCTCCTGTGCAATCCCTTCCTCCTGTCCTAGTTTATGATACTGCAAAGTCAGCATTAATGATCAGGAGTCAAACGCACCCACTGAGAATTCAAATGCAACTCTGCACGTTTTTTTCAAGTGTTCCACTGGTTCCTATTTTTATTTATAGTCAAGAAATCCTAGTTAGATGGTAAACCTCAGTCGCTGCTGCAACTGTTACTGAAACAACCACGCACAAAATACAGGCGTGTTTTTGGGCAAACGTGCATTCTTTTGAAACTGGCAGTAGTACTAAGAAGAAGAAAACTAACACAAGGTGAAAAAGCACCAAAACGCGACAGCGTGTTCCGCAGTGAAACATACACTGTTCTTTCTTCTTCTTGCTGATCCACTTGGTTTATCGTCAATTATCATACAATTAATGTAAGTTCAAGTTTGCTTTACAGTATCAAAAGACAACCACAACAATTTCTCAGCAAAATACTACTGATGCCCAAGTGTGACATCCACACAACACCGTAAAACTTACCTGGCTTAAGTTAGGTAGCTTCTTTACACTAGAAGTGGTCCCCTCACCATAACAATTTTAAAAAGACTAGTCTGGGTTTGTTTATCACTTACCTCCTCATCAGACTCAAACTGTACATTCACACCATATGTCTCATCAATGTTGTCGTCTGAAACAGTGAGGGATTAGAAAAAGACGACAAGGAACAGTTAGTGAAATGAGGCACTCGGGAGCTAATTTCCTCCCTAACTGCCTGACGTGCCTCTCCTCAGGACAGACCTAAGGTCTAAAGACTCACAAATGATCAACAATAGAGGGCCTTCTGCGCTGCCACCATGAGGCTTGCTCCAACCTGCCAGCTTCGGACACAACCGCTCTGCCTCCTCAACCACGTGCACACCACCCCCATCCAGGCGCTGGCCAAGTTTTCTCCCACGTTCCATACAATAAAAGGGTCTCAGAGTAAGAAATAGTGGCTGGAATCTAGGGATGCTGGTATCCACCAATCATAACTCCTCCAAAAACAGCAAATAGGATACGGGACACTTTTAAGGCATCTTTCAGCTGCTTTAATAACTGAGGTTGGATCATGTTGAGGGGTCAACAAGCAGCCAGGTAACACGGTCTGGACACCAAGAGCTCCTTACCCATATTCTGGATCTCCTTGTCTCCACCGTAGTCTGTGATCTTTTTGCCCAAGTTTACTAGCACATGGTATCTGGTATCATCTGTCTGACCCAGCAGCAGATCAATCTCCTTTCTCCTTTCCTTGTCCCGAAGCTTTTCATTCTTTAAAACAGCGAGAACTTCATCTGCTGCCCCACAAAGAATATCACGTGGCTGGAGGCAAAAAAAAAAAAAAAAAACTTAGAAGAGACCAAGACGAAGAACATCACTGATGGGCTTTACACGACAACAGGATGTGGAGAGCCATACGTCTCTTAAAGCCTACATACCAGGTTCTGATTATTTTCACTCATGTTAATTTAAAAATGCCACCAAGGGTCACACAATTGAAGGGAGACCCCTCTGTTTCAAAAAAAGATTACATTCAAAAAAGAAGGGGGGCTTGCTGGTGGTCGAGTGGTTGGGACTCCACATTTCCACTGCAGGGAGAAAGGGTTTAACCCCTGGCTGGGGAACTAAGATCCCACAAGCCATACAATGTAGCAAAAAAATAAATAAAAAATTTTTTTTAAAAAAAGAACTTGCACAGCCATCTGCCACATTCCTCCAGATGACAGAGGCACTTGGCAGGCTTGCTCTGGCCTGCTGAGCTTTTGGTAATTCTTTCTCCTCACCTCCTCTAGCAACCACCTCACCAGAGTCTCTCAGAGACTCACAGAGGGCCTTAATCTAATCACGGACAATCTTAAGAGCACAGATTCCGAATACAGACTACCTGGGCTCATACCCTAGCTCTGCCAAACACTACTTCCATGACTTGGGAAAGTTACTTAAGTATCCTTTGCCTCACATCTCTCCTGCAAAATAAAAAATGAATATTAATAGCACCTAGTCACAGAGCCAACGAGACTGAAAGAGGTGCTACCTCACGTAAAGTAAACATCAGCCACTTCTGCACACACAGGAAAAATCCACAAACAAGGTTCCTCTGGGGCCTCCTAGCTGTGACTTCCTCCCTCTCCAAAAACACGTGGCTTCGCCCTCTGGCTGCCTCACCTGGTCCCCAAGGGCAGCCTGGATGAAACTGAGCAGCACTTCATAGGTCTCCCGGGTCTCCTTGGTCTTGGGCTTATAGATGATGCCCACCATCTCATCGATGCCCTCTGAGAGCAGAGTATAGCCCTTCATCTTGTTGATGTCATGCCGGTCCTCATCACGCTTTCTTCGCCTAACAAACACATAGTATGACACTGAACAGGCAGAACCTTCCCTGTTAATGTAAGACTCAAGCCCACTCTCCTCTCCTCAGCTTCATGATTCACAGGTAGTATTTAAAACCACAAATGTGTGCCTCAGCAAATGATGCCCATTTGGCCTTGGTCACTTGCAGGAGTATCTCTGTGGGAACACAGTAAGAGCAAGGGGATCCCGTCATCCTCTCACTAGATCACTGCATGCTATGAGACATCCTCCCCATTCATTTAAAAAGACAACCCTTTCTACTTTGTATGACAACATTATATGATTGGATTTGACTAGTTTTCATCCCTCAGACACATCTTCCTTTCTCTGCAAGACAACTGAAGCTCCAAAGGAATCTACCGCCATTGATTCCTGGAAAAGAAGTCATACTCTTGCAAAATGGAGGACCAATGATATGTAACTCATCTCAAACATAACTGCTTTAATCAAAACTGAACCTACGAATTTTTGAAACTTCATCATGGGACAGATGATGATCAGGTTCGAAGGATAACCGTGAGATAAAGTTCAATGATTCTTTAAAGTCTGGAAAAATATCACCCTTCCCCAAAGTAAAAAACCAACTAAAAAGCAAAACAAAACACCGGCCTTTCAGGCTCGAATGGTAGTTTATAACAACAAAAGAAAAAGCAGGCAAGAGCAAACAAAAGTAGAGGAAAGTTAGTAATAGAAGAAAAGAGTTACTGTGACAAGAGTTTACCAAGTCTTGAAAATACCGTGAAGAAAATTAACATCTCTCTATGGATGAGATACACATGCTGGAAAAGGGTCTAAAAGCTGTTTCCCACTTCAGGTACACTTGTTAAGGCCAAAGAATCTTTCAATTCTTATGTTTTTACCTTCACTGAGTTGTCTTAATGCCACTGATGGCTCATCCTGCACCAAGCAATTCAGCAAAACCACTGCTCAAATACCAAGGGAAAATGGATTCTGCATCTGAAGAAAAATCATGTTTTCCCTTTGATACTCACTTAGCTCGTCTTTCCTCTTGCATCTGTGGTTTGGTTCGTTGAGCCTTATCTCCCATCCGGGTACCCTCCAGCTTCCCAACCAGGGATAGCACTTCTCCTGTGGGTTCATCCCGGCGGGTCCGGTCAATGAGAGAGCGATCAGCTTGGAGAACAAGATTCGAGTTCTGAAAAGACCACAATATTATTGAAGCTCTGAGGTAAGCAGGACTCAACGCCTATATCACAGGGATACCAGCTGACAACAAAGGAAGAATCGGAGCGACCAAGTGTCGATAATCACTAGTCGGAATAAAAAGATGTTTTCCTTGAGAAGCACATCGTATAATCGCGCATGAGCAAAGGGCAAACAAATCAATATAATAATCACTGCTTCTAACACTGCTCATAATAATTCCCACCTGGGAGAAGCGTCGGGCACGTTGGGGATGACACATGGAAGGGGGCGGGAAGAGCGCTGACGGGACCGGGACAGACACTCTTAACAGAGCTCTTACCCATCCCGGTAAGAATTGAGCCCCAATCACCAGTGGGGTTATTCACATCGCCGTGTACCCCCACCTTCGCCGGGTTCTGATTTCTCCTCTGCTTTCGCGGTTCTCGCGTAGACCTTTAGACTGAAAACTCCCTTCTTCAGCCTCCAGCTCCCTATCGGACTCCCTCGCCCAGAGCCCTCCGCCGAGCCCATACGCACCGCTTTGTACTCGTACTGCAGGCTACGGGCGGTTACATCCGCCATGGCCGCGGCTGCTCAAGAGTCTCAGAGCTCCGCTCCCCCGACCACACGCTACGAACGGTCGCCGATCTCCGTTACCACCGTGCCGGAACGACGCAGGAGAGACGCACTGCAGCGGACAAAGAGGGAGAGATGGATTCCCTTCCGCTTCCGGGTCGGACGCCGGAAGTGCAGTCGGGAAATAGACCGGGCGTGTGATCTCCGGTTTGGGACCGGCGAATCCTGGTACCCTTGAACGATCGTTCCGGAACCACGGCCCGGACTCCCCTGGGCTCTGGCCTTCGGCTCCCGAAGACTTCCCACATTAAAGCGAAATGTATGCCTGCTTAGCACCCTATCCTGTCCCAAGTGCTTTTCTAACCCCTTCTTCCTCTGGTAACAGTCCTATGAGCTATGCAGGCATGGAGGGGCTAATGAGCCGGATTTCTGTCTGAGGAAACTCTCGCACCTTGCAAGAGACTGAACCGTGTGTGTGTGCGTGTGCGAGTGCGTGCGTATGTGTTATCTTCCTTTCGGTTTTTCCTCTGTATTAAACAATTGATACAAAGCTCTGTTCCTCACCTACCCCCACCTAGAACCCATGCTTCTGCGACCCTCGTTCTGGGCACCCAGGCGGCTCCCCTTTGCCCCCAAATGCTTGTCACATTCCGCAGCAGGGCCCTTTCCAAGGCCCCAGGAACATCAGTGAAGAAAGTAGCTGCCCGCCGCCAGGGCCAACTCATTGAAGACAGTGACTTAATTTCTTCTCCGACAATGAAGCGCCCCCCACCCTCACCCCCCGCCACGGAGAGGGGCAAGAGGCACCTCTGCCCTCCTACCACTAGTCAACCAGTTCTAGTCTGTAAAAAAGACCCTGATGCTGGGAAAGATTGAGGGCAGGAGGAGAAGGGTTAGTTAACTACGCAGGATGAGATGGTTGGATGGCATCACCAACTCAATGGACATGAGTTTGCACAAACTCAGGGACATAGTGAAAGATAGGGAAGCCTGGCACGCTGGGATCACAAAGGGTCAGACACGAACAAGACTGAATAAGAACAATTCAAGACTGAACGAGAACAATTCTGTGGAATGGTGATGAACAGCTGAATGGTTACAGCCTTCTTGCTTTTTTTTTTAATTGCTTTATTAAGTTTATATTTTTCCATGCAAATGGCTGAAACTTTACTGTTGAGAGAAACTTAGATTGTGTGCCAAGGCAACACAAAACCCACCTGACACATGGAAATTACATAAGGGCCACAGAAAACAGATTAGTAAAGGCATTATTAGGAAAATGCAAGGAAAAAGAGAACAACAGTGGGAATCACAGTAATAATCTCATGGAAATGACAGGAGCCAGGGCATAAGGCAAAATTCATCATGATAGTCATGCTGATTAGAGATCCCCATAAGGATATGCAGACAATTCCTGAATTGCAGCTCCCAAAGTTTTCTCCTGATTTCTCTCATCTCTTCCATGAACTCTTCCATATCATCTCCATCTCCACCCATCCCATTGTTGACCTGCCTATTGGGTATGGCCCATCAGGCTGCCCAGGTGGCACTAGTGATAAAGAACCCTCCTGCCAATTCAGGAGACATAGGGACATGGGTTTGATCCTTGGGTCAGGAAGATCCCCTGGAGGAGAGCCTGGCAACCCACTCCAATGTTCTTGCCTGGAGAATCCCATGGACAGAGGAGCCTGGCAGGCTATGGTCCATAGGGTCGCAAAGAGTCGGACGCAACTTAGCATGCTCGCACACTGGGAATTAGGGGCAAGTCTGCAAGCCTGTCCCCGTCTATGATTTCTTTCTGGCTGGTGGCCTTCATCCCCTCCCAAAGGGTGGCCTTCCTCTCCATTCTGCACAGGCTGCTCCATTTCTTCATTTCCCTGGTTGATATTTGCCATGATGAGACTTTTTTCCCCCTTGGCTATTTTTCTGGGCCTCTCCTCACTGTCTTCTGCTCCTTCCAGTTCTTGCCTCAAGTGTGCGGCTATCGCGTTTAGTTTCGTAGGCCTGCTCAGCTTTCCCCGCTCCTGATGCCATCCCACTGTGTGCAGGGCAGCTTGGAGCTTGTACCCAGACGGGAATTGCCTGTTTGCTTTTGAAAAATGAATTAAAGGAGGCTTAAGGAATTCATCCTCAATGGCCATCTGCTGGGCCAAAATTGGACCTATGGAGATATTTTGACTCCAGTATTGGTGCCTAATTTAAAAATGGCAACAGTTCGCACCATGTGGATTTCTGGGATCTAGGGAAGAGTCAGAATACCAGCCACATGGGACCCACATGCAGCAGCTGCCAGCCTTAGTAGGTGCACATGCGTCTCTCACTGAACCTGTCTTCTTTCTCTTGAATCCCTCACTCCTTGGTGTTAGCTGCCTGGCCCCCGTAGGCAAGGAATTTGCAGCCCTGGCTGTGTTTTGATATATCTGACTGGGCCTTCCAAGGGACAGTCAAGTCCTGTGACAGCTCTGCTTCTCAGCAGCTGTGTGACTTGTAGCTACCTTGTCTCTTTAGGTGAGTGTCATGTTGTCATCCTTAAAATTCAGGCAAGCGCCTTCCCTGGTGGTCCAATGGCTAAGACTCTGCCCTCCTGATGTAGTGGGCCCGGGTTCGATCCCTGGACAGGGAACTGGATCACTAAGAGTTTTAATGCCACAACTAAAAAAAAAAAGATCCCACATGCTGCAACTAAGACAGCCATTTGGAAACTTGCATATTGGATCATGGAGTGGCTCCTGAACGAACTTTTTGGCCAACCCAATAAACAAGTGGTTGTCGATGAGGTGGGAATAGAGTGAGGGAGACAGATGGGGTGCAGGAGAGGATGGATGGTGGGAAACTGCTAATGGGAACACATTTTCTTGTTGTGATAAAAATATTCTAAAATGCAACTGTGGTGATTAGTGCACATTTTTTTTTTTTGTCCACACCATGTGCCATGTGGGATCTTAGTTCCCTGACCAGGGAATGAAAGGGTTTTTTTGAAAAAATTTAAAATAAATTTTAAATTTATTTGAAAAATAAAGATTTTTTGAAAACATTTAAAAACAGAATTATTCCCAGGACGCTGAAGGACCTGGAAGCACTCCGAAAGGCACAGACCGTTGAGGGGGCATTAGTTAGCAAGTTGGGCTCAGCTCTAGCCTCATTTCAGTTTGTGTGGGTCACATTGTGTGGCCTCTCTCCAAAGATGACCTTCAGGAGTCACTACTTCTTAAGCCTGAAACCGGACATAGGGTTACTCAGGCTCCTGGGCCCTGTATATCTGCACCTTAAGACCTGTCACCTCATTTAGTCACCTCTGAAATATGTATATGTGCATTAAACCCCATGAGCATTTATGGGTACACAGAGAAAAATGAGACCCAATTAGAAACCTTGAGAACCAGTCTTACAGGAAGAGTAAAACCTGAGGACTGCAAATAAAAAGCAGAATGTACAAGGGGTACCACCAGGGGGCACTGGACGATCAGTGTTCTCTTCTGATTTAGGCGTCAGAGTGAGGCTTTGTCGTGGTGATGTAAAAATGCCCACCAGGATTTCAGTAGAGGCAGGGAGTGGGAAAGATTTCAGGGAGACACAGGGAAAGCAACTGCACAAGGGCAGAAAGACGGAGGCAAGTCCCAAGAAGAGTTAAGAGCTCGATTCAGCTGCGTGGGCGCCTGCTCAGTTGTGTCCGATTCTTTGTGACCCTGTGGACTGTAGCTCGGCAGGCTTTGTCCATGGGATTTCCCAGGCAAGAATACTGGAGTGGGTTGTCATTTCCTCCTCCAGGGGATCTTTCTGACCCAGGGATAGAACTGGCATCTCCTGTGTCTCCAGCATTGCAGGCAGATTCTTTACCTACTAAGCCACTGAGGAATTCAGCTGAGTGCAGGGCAAATGTAAGAAATGGAACAACAATGTGATATAATTTGGGTGGGCTTCCCTGGTAGCTCAGCTAGTAAAGAATCCCCTGCAATGCAGGAGACCCCGGTTAGATTTCTGAGTTGGGAACATCCCCTGGAGAAGGGATAGCCTACCCACTCCAGTATTCTTGCCTGGAGAATCCCCATGGACAGAGGAGCCTAGCAGGCTATAGTCCATGGGGTCGGACATGACTGAGCGACTTATGTTGTTGTTACAACTTAGAATCTCTTGAAAAACAATGCCATTGTAAAGAGATTTTGCTTTTTCCTAGGAGACAATGGGGCTTCCCAGGTGGCAATAGTGGTAAAGAATCCACTTGCCAATGCAGGAGACATAAGAGACGCAGATTCAATCCCTGGGTTGGGAAGATCCACTGGAGAAGGAAATGGCAACCCTCTCCAGTATGCTTGGAGCTTCCCAGGTGGCTCAGTGGCATAGCACCCACCTGCCAGTGCAAGAGATGCAGGTTTGATCTCTGGGTCAGGAAGATCCCCTGGAGTAGGAAATAGCATCCCATTCCAGTATTCTTACCCAGAAAATTCCATGAGCAAAGGAGTGTGGTGGGCTACAGTAAAAAGAGTCACAGAGTCAGACACCACTGAGCAACTAGGCACACACAGCAGACAATGGGAAGCCAGAGCAGATTTCTGGTTTGGGAGGAACTTTATAGCAGGTGTTTGATTAGAAGGACCAACATGTAGATTAAGCAAAAATGAAACCATACTATTTATCATGCATTTGGCAAGCATTTGCAAAGTACCATTTTAGCATACATTATCTCATTTAATTCCCACAAAGTCCTCTGAAATATATTGATTTTTTCCCCATTATAACAAGGAAGAAACTGAGGCCCAGAGAAGATAACTGATTTGCCTGGCCTCCCTTGCCTCAAAGCCAGGCCATGTTACTCCAGATGCTCTTTAGAGGGGTTTCCTCGCAGAGCTAGTTATGGGGAAGGTGGTACTTGGATGGATAGTGGAAGGGTCAGGGTGGGGGACCGGAGATGGGGAGTACGGCTGGGAGGCTATTGCAGGAGATGGAGCAGGAGACTAGGGGTGTCTGATGGAGGGACCACGGGCAGGGATCATGGAATGCTAGAAATGAGATTGAAACACCAGGGAACTAGGTGATTGGTGTGTCCAGGGAACCCCAAACTCTTGGGGCTGGTAAAGAGGAGTTCTGGGTTACCCGAAAGCCCTTTGGTAACTTGCACATTGGATGGTGAAATGGGTCCTGACCTGGAATTGAACATACACCTTATAGTTAGAATGAGGTTAAATCAAGTGACTCCAGAAAACACAGTGTCCTACAAGGACATTTATTGATTCCCAAGGACATTTATTATTTATTGATTCCCTTCTACAAGGAGAAGAGACTCAATAAATGATACCTCCCTCTCTGCCTAGAACACCCTGCTGCTGCTGCTGCTAAGTCGCTTCAGTCGTGTCCAACTCTGTGCGACCCCATAGACGGCAGCCCACCAGGCTCCCGCATCCCTGGGATTCTCCAGGCAAGAACACTGGAGTGGGTTGCCATTTCCTTCTCCAGTGCATGAAAGTGAAAAGTGAAAGTGAAGTCGCTCAGTCGTATCCAACTCCTCGCGACCCCATGGACTGCAGCCTAGAACACCCATTCACCCATTAACGCACACTTTATTCATTCATTCACATCTTCATTTAGCAAAATTTATTGTCTCCTATGTGCCAGTCACTGTACTAGGTTCCAGGGCTGTACCAGTAAACCAGACAGATTTTATATATATAAACATAAATATACATTATATATGCAATATATTTATATATAATGTATATACATTATACATAACATTTATATATAATGTGTATATATATTATATATAAATATATGGTTTAGATATGTAGAGGCAAAATTGATTTTCTAACTCTTTCATTTGGTGTATGTTTCTAAGAAAGATTTGTTCTCTTCCGAGTCTTCACCTTAGGAGGCAATGCCCTTGTTTTAACCAAGAGGCAACTTGTAGCGATTAAAAGCATGCAGTCTTGGGCTTCCCTTGTGGCCCAGAGGTTAAGAATCCACCTTGCAATGCAGGGGACGCAGGTTCAACACATAGTCCAGGAAGATCCCACATCCAACTCAGCCCATGTATCACAATTACTGAGCCTGTGCTCTAGAGCCTTCAAGCCCCAACTACTGAGCCTGCGTGCTGCAACTGCTGAAGACCCAGGTGCCTAGAGCCTGTGCTCAACACTAGACAAGCCCCCTGCTCATTGCCACTAGAGAAAGCCCACACACAGCAGCAGAGACCAGCACATCCAAAAATAAATTTAAAAAAAAAATTTTTTTTTTAAAGCATGGAGTCTTGTGTCAGACTGCCTGGGTTCAAATCCAAACTTCACCCCTTACTAGCTGTGCAATCTTGGGTAAGTTCTTAGTGACTCTGGGCCTCAGGTGCATTGTCTGTGTAACGGGGTAGTTTTACCTACTCCATAGGCCTGCTGGGCGCCTGGAACCATGCAGGAAGTAATGTTTCTCAAAAGCATCTATGGAATGCTGTATTTGGAGGCAGTTTGTAACATAAACACAGGAAGACTGTACATTCTTTGTCATATCCTTCTTTTCTTATCCCAAATGGCCCTATGAAACCTGATGGCCCTTCGACACAGCACACTCGGTTTTTTCTTTATTTTTTTTCGCCATACTGAGCTGTTTGTGGGATCCTGGAGTTGGGTCACTGCAGTGAAAACACTGAGTCCTGATCACCGGTTTGTCAGGGAATGCCTCAATGCACCTGGTTCTGAATGGCTGTTGGCTCTTCCGCACATTCTAGCGCTCACAAAGATAATGGGTTGCCAGCATTCGGTGTGTCTAGCAGTGTGGCTGTAGGTTGGGTGGCTGTGCCGGAATGCATTGTGAGGCTGACTGTGCAGCCCCAGCTCACCAAGTGGCTGCTTTGTAGGGACTGAGAGTTCATTCTGGCCTGCAGGCTTCCATATGCTCATTTTAAAATGAGATAATATCATACCTATGTGTAAATGCAGACTCCTGCAAAAGCAGTCATGTGTCAAGGCACGGCTTGGCATTCGGAACAATACTGATTCTGTGACAGATCCATCCCAAGCCAGGTTGGGGGTGACTTGCCATTTTGAGGACTGGCTCCTGCCACAGATGGAGGAGAGACTCTTCTTGACCAGCTTATCTCCTCCTTATACTGGGCAGATTCTCCGTTAGGCTTCCCACTCCAGACCATGCCATCCCCTGCAATTTCTATGGCCAAAAAAAAAAAAAAAACCCTGCACTGCACTCCTGCCCACCTTTCTCTCTAGAGTCTGATTTTGGTTTCAACTCGGCAGCTCCAATTCTTGCCTATTAATCCCCCCCAGCCCAGACCGCTGGTTAGGAGCAGTCCCAAGTTCTAATCATTTTTTTTTTCCCCAGGCACCATAGTTTTCCCAACTGTGTATCCAACCGGCTTATTATTATTATTATTTCAACCTCTCTGTGCAGCATCTCAGTTCCCTGACCAGGGATAGAACCTGCACGCCCTGCAGTGGAAGCTCAGAGTCCTAACCACTGGACGGCCAGGGCAGTCCCCAGCCAGCTTTTTAGCAAGCCAGCAAGCATGGGCACAGCACCTCCACAATCGGGCCTGTGTGACGGGGATCACCAAGCTCTTCTCAGAGGCAGACACACAGCTGGGGGCAGGCTTCAGGAAGGCTTGGAACACAAACTGCTGCCTGAGACCAACATGCCAAGGAGACAGGAGAAGAGATCATACACCTATGATGTGCCCATCACCCTAGCACCTCAGAAACCCTGTGGAGGGGCTCCAGTGGTTCCTCCCACCATCCCCCTACCAAAAGTAACCACTTCCCTGAATTTTATGTTAGCTATTCTTTTGCTTTTCTTTATAAATTTACTACTTATGTATGATCTCTAATCAATATATTTCGAGATCACCGAGCCACCAGAGAAGCCCCATATATATACACATATACATATATATATTCTTTATAGGTTATTACAAGATATCGAATATGGTTCCCTATGGTGTGCTGTGATTCATGGGCTCGCAAAGAGTCGGACACGACTGAGCGACTGATCTGATCTGATGCTATACAATAGGTTCTTTTTATTTGTTTTATATATACTAGTGTGGATCTGTTAATCCCAAACTCCTAATTTATCCCTCCCTTCCCAGGACTCTTATTTTTTTTAAGGGTGTCTTATTCTAGTTTTATGGATAAAATGTTTTCTCAAAAGTCTTTGAGGGTATTAATAGTTCATTCATGAAGCATTCTTCTCATTGCTTTGTAATGAATTCACAATTAATTGAAATATGTAATAGTGGTTGAGTTAATTTCATTAATCTATAGAGTATGATATTATAATGATTATATTTATAGAAAAGACTAATAACTTAGGACTATCATGATACATCTTAGAGCAAAAAGAGTAAGTTAAACAGTACCACAGTATTATATACTTTTCCCCATATTTTATATATTATTATAAAAATTTTTATTGTGAAAAATACCAAAAGTTGAAAGAATTTTATGATGAACACTATGTCAATTCTAACATTAACATTTTAGTATACTTGCTTTATTGTATTTCTATCCCTCTATTAACCCTCTATCCATCCATCAATCTACCTCATTTTTCGATGCATTTCAAAGTAAATTGCACACGCCAGTATTGTTGTTGTTGTTGTTCAGTCACTAAATCAGGTCCAACTCTTTGCAACCCCATGGACTGCAGCACGCCAGGCTCCCCTGTCCTTCACTGTCTCCCAGAGTTTGCTCAGATTCATGTCCGTTGAGTCAGTGATGTCATCCAACCATCTCATCCTCTGCTGCCCTCTTCTCCACACCAATTTCAGTTCAGTTCAGTTCAGTCGCTCAGTCGTGTCTGACTCTTTGCGACCCCATGAATCGTAGCACGTCAGGCCTCCCTGTCCATCACCAACTCCTGGAGTTCACTCAAACTCACTTCCATCAAGTCGGTGATGCCATCCAGCCATCTCATCCTCTGTCATCCCCTTCTCCTCCTGCCCCCAATCCCTCCCAGCATCAGAGTCTCCACACCAGTATGCTCTCCCCTAAATACTTTAGCATGAACATCATTAACAATATTTCAATATTTGCTTCCAGTGCTTATTCATCTAAAATAAAATTTACATATAATGAAATACATAAACCTTAAAAGTGTAAAATTTTGAGTTTAGACAAACTCACAATCTGTGTCAAGTCAAATGCTTCCCCAGGTGTAAACATTATTCATTACACCAGAAATTTCCCTCATACCCTTCTTAATCAATGTCTGTCCCCAGGGGGAATCACTGCTTTGATATTTTTTTTCTACCTTAGGTTAGTTTTGCCTGTTATTTCAATTTTAAACAAAGAAGAGAAAAAGAAAATTATGCAATATGCATGTTGTTTTACCATATGGCTGGCATGTGCCAGTACTTGTTCTAAGTGCTTTAGAAATATGAACTCACCTACCCATATCAACACTTTGAGCAAGGTAGTATCTTTTTCTCCATTTTACAGATAAGGAAACTGAGATGTAAAGTAGCCAAACAGCTTAATCAATGCCTCATTACTGAGGAGTAGGGCTTGGGCCCCGCAGTCCGCACTGTTAACCACACATCAGCCTCTGTGTGAACATCTTCCAGACCTACGTCAACTTCAAGATGCTGGCAGCAGTTCTCTTGGGTAGTAGGGTTGTGGGTGACTTTTGTTTTCTTCCTTTTGCTTACCTGTATTTTCTAAGCCCTGAATAATCATTGGAGGGACTGATGCTGAAGTTGAAGCTCCAATATTTTGGTCACCTGATGCAAACTCACTGGAAAAGACCCTAATACTGGGAAAGATGGAGGGCAGGAGAAGAGGGCATCAGTGGATGAGATGGCTGGATGGCATCACTGATGCAGCGGACATGAACTTGGGCAAACTCCAGGGCAGAGTGAGGGACAGGGAGGTCTGGCGTGCTGCAGTCCATGGGGTTACTGAATCAGAATCAGTGTCACTGAATGAGAATCAGAAATGACTGAGCAACTGAACAACATTTTCTAAGATTTTTTCAATGAACGTATATTACATCTCTTGCTTGTATACCTAAAACTTTAAAAAGTATTTTAAAATATTTCCTGGAGAAGGAAATGGCAACCCACTCCAGTATTCTTGCCTGGGAAACCCCACAGACAGAGGAGCCTGGCAGGCTGCAGTCCATGAAGTCGAGAAAGAGTCAGATACAACTTAGGAACTAAACAACAAACAGACTAGTGAAGAAATTACTGAGAAGTCCCTGTAATTCCAAGACACAGATGCCTTTGAACAGAACAAAAGTTTTTACATCACTTAAACAAGAAAGAAAAAAACTATGGATTTATAGTTTAAAATTGTATACCTGTTTACACTGAATTTCAAATAAAGGGACTTTGTTATTTTTCCTTAAGGGCTGCAACATATATATATATATACATATAAATATTTCTGTTTTTAAATAAAAGTTATTCTTAATGTGTTAAAAAAATAAAATATTCTCAACATGGCCTAACACTACTCTTTTCTGAGTCATGACACCCCCCTCAGCTGAGCTCTCTTCACACTCACAGCCAAACTCTTGAATACCGACACGCTAAAGCATGGGCACTTTCTGCATCACACTGTGTCTCCCCAGGGTTCACTTATTTGACTATTTCAACCAAAGAACAAGCAGACATCCGGTGTCACTTAAGAACTACGTCTATGAGTTGACATGTGAACACGGGTGGGCGAGAGGCAGGAAGTGACTCATTCACCATGGTTTCTGAGTTTGCTCTTCTTGAAATTATGCGTAGGATTTCAATAGATGTGCTCAGCATCTTGAAATCAGTAGAGTCTGCTTATATTTCTGAAATCTCCATTTAATCATCAGCATCTATTTGCTGTCCTCCTAGCAGTACGAGCGCTACATCTGAGAGGAAAGAGCCTGCTGTTCAATGTGCGATGAGATGCCATTCAGACTGATGAAGCAGGAGTTGCATTCTATGCACAAGTAGCAGCTCTGCTATTCATGATTCTCCTCCTTTACAGGGCATTCCGGGCTGACTGGAAACAAGGCAGCAAATTTTTACTTTCCCTCCATGTTCAGCAGCATCAGCAGCGTACAGCTCTGTCCACACAGGCTTTGACTGCACAGCAAACTTTGAAAACTGTTTGTCACCAGAGCAAGCTAGCTCTTCCAGCTTGTTATAACAAGAAGTTAGTTCAATGAAAACCTTGCAGTTGTTGAAAAATTGATTTTTTTGAAATTTCTGGTTGAGAAAAAATGGTTTTTACTGTATCATGATTATTTTGCCTTAGCTTCCTTGATGCCCAAACCTGGTATTTTATTTAAGATCCAAATGTTTATTGGATCTTAAATGTTTACACCTCCCTGGTATTCAGTGATTAAGACTCCTTGCTCCCAATGCAGGAGGCCTGGGTTCATCCCTGGTCAGGGAACTATGCCCCACAAGCCATACCTAAGATCCAGTGCAGCCAAATAAACAAGTAAATAAATTAAAAAATAAATGTTTATTTGCTTATCTAATTCTTGGCCATCGACTCAATTTCTACATCATCCTGGTCAGGATTCTGTGTGGATCTTAGGCATGTTTCCTGTAAATTATCCCCAACTTCCAAAGAGCCTATAAAAACAAAAAGATACCTATCCAAACAGTCTCCTATTCTTCGTAGCTGGAACACTCGGGATAATGAATGAATGTGTCATTCTTTTATTCCATCCATTCATTCCAAGACACAGCTGTTGTAAAACCAGCATAGAATTAAGTTTAATTTTAGTCTTTGCCCTTAAGAGTCCCAGAATTTCATTAGTGATACCGAAACTTAGTGGGGCTTCTCTAGGTATCCACCTGCCATTGCAGGAGACGCAAGAGACTCAGGTCTGATCCTTGGGTCAGGAAGATCCCTTGGAGAAGGAAATAGCAACCCACTCAAGTATTATTGCCTGGAAAATTCCACGGACAGAGGAGCCTGGCGGGCTGCCATCCGTGGAGTCACAGAGTCTGACAGTCTGACAGTGACAGACACACACACACACACACACACACACACACGACTAAGCAAGGTGCAGATTTCTGTGGTAAGTACCGTATTTTGTAATGTGAATATGGATGACAGATACCAACACCCAGGAGGGTGGGTGGCTACTCCCTGAGCAAGGCGCTCTAAATATATGGGGTTATTTAATCCTCATGTTGTAGCCACGCGTTCCGGGAAACGAACTCACTCAGAAGGACAATGCAGATAGTGGAGTGCAGTTTATTACACCGGCGGGCCCAAAGCAGAGTCTCCTCTTAGCCAAGGACCCCGACCAGTTTTTGTGAAAACCTTATATACCCTAAGTGTATGTGGCCAAACCCACCTCCCCAAATTCCCTTAAACTAGTCTGACCAAAGGAAAAAGAAAGATACAATCAAAGTTAACCCGTGATTCATATGCCTTAAGCTTAGGTAGTTAACAGTAGACAATAGGCTTGTGGTCATACCCCAATAAGCATAATAGAATGTATGATTCTATTTGGTTACACAGATAAGTAGGGTATTCTTTGAGGCAATAGAGAGCCCTGGGGCCCTTCCTTGCAGGGGCCTGGTTTTCCAGTTGGTTTGTCGTTTCCACAGTTACTGGGCATAGAGCTCAAAGTCCACAGTCCGGCCCAAGACGGAGTCCTGCTTTCCAGATACAGCCTGTTCTGTTTCCTCCTTCACTCACACTAACCTTAAGAGAAAAGGAGTTTTATCATCTTGTTTACCACATGAGGAAGCTGGGGCTCTGGGAGGGTCAGAACTTTTCAGGCCTCAGACAATAGGCAGCAAGACAGGGCTCTGAGTCTTGGTACTGTTCTCTTTCTCCTGCCACACCAATCTGCGTCCATGGGGGAAGGATGGATCATGCAAAGTGTTAGGCACTCAGTCTTATCTGACTTCTTGAGACCCTTTAGACTATAGCCCGCCAGGCACCTCTGTCCACGGAATTCTCCAGGCAAGAATACTGGGCTGGGGGTATGGGTGGGGTGGGGCTGGGGTGGGCCAGAATTCCAGGAAAGTGCCAATGTTCCCCTTGCAACAGTGCTCTGTTCATATGTGCAACTCTGGGA
>NW_011495064.1:3138995-3139473 GCF_000754665.1 Bison bison bison
AGTACTGTCTCAGACATTCATTTACAGGCTGTACACCCTGGGGCGGGGAGGATGGGGGGTGGGGCTGCAAGCTTCTCTCAACCACGCACCCCAGTCACTGTGCACCCCTATACTCTCCCGAGGTGACCTCAGTGTCCTGATAAGCAGACTCCGCTGAGAGAGTGTAGAGGTGGGGGGATGGTTCCTGGGAGGGTGCAGGAGCCACTGGGGGCACAGTTGGTGGTGAAGGGCTGAAGGGAGAGTGCTCATGGAGCCCCCAACACTGATCTGGAGGAGGAAGCCCCTTCCTGAGTCTCTGGAACCAAGTGGACAAAGCCCAGAGTTACACAGGCCAGCGTGGGAGCACCTGTTTCTTTCAGTTCAGTTCAGTCCCTCAGTCGTGTCCGACTCTTTGTGACCCCATGGACTGCAGCACACCAGGCCTCCCTGTCCATCACCAACTCCCAGAGTTTACTCAAACTCAAGTCCATCCAGTGGG
>NW_011495064.1:3139573-3153028 GCF_000754665.1 Bison bison bison
GTGATGCCATCCAGTCATCTCATCCTCTGTCGTCCCCTTCTGCTCCCGCCTTCAGTCTTTCCCAGCATCAGGGTCTTTTCCAATGAGTCAGTTCTTCCCATGAGGTGGCCAAAGTATTGGAGTTTCAGCTTCAGCATCAGTCCTTCCAATGAACATCCAGGACTAATCTCCTTTAGGATGGACTGGTTGGAACTCCTTGCAGTCCAAGGGACTCTCAAGAGTCTTCTCCAACACCACAGTTCAAAAGCATCAATTCTTTGGTGCTCAGCTTTCTTTATAGTCCAACTATCACATCCATACACGACTACTGGGAAAACCATAGCTTTGACTAGACGGACTTTTGTCGGTAAAGTAATGTCTCTCTGTTGTCTAGGTTGGTCATAACTTTTCTTCCAAGGAGCAAGTGTCTTTTAATTTCATGGCTGCATTCACCATCTGCAGTAATTTTGGAGCCCCCCAAAATAAAGTCTGTCTCTGTTTCCACTGTTTTCCCATCTATAAAATTCATTTTGAGCACCATCCAACCAAGACACACCACCCCATTTAATATTTTATTATTTATTTTCCATGTTAATATAGATTTACATTATATTTTTTATATATACAGTATATTTCTATCTTTTTAATAGGTGTATTGTGTGATGATCAAAGCATAAGATTTGTGTAGTGAATTCGGAGAAGACAATGGCACCCCACTCCAGTACTCTTGCCTGGAAAATCCCATGGACAGAGGAGCTTGGTAGGCTTCGGTCCAGGGGTCGCTAAGAGTTGGACATGACTGAGCGGCTTCACTTTCACTTTTCACTTTCATGCATTGGAGGAGGAAATGGCAACCCACTCCAGTGTTCTTGCCTGGAGAATCTCAGGGACAGGGGAGGCTGGTGGGATGTCGTCTATGGGGTCACACAGAGTCAGACACAACTGAAGCAACTTAGCAGCAATTTTGGTAAACATATTTCAGATACATGGGTTCATGACAAGACCCTTTTACAAAAACTTTATCATTTTAAAAAATCTTCGCAGATCTGTGGCTGAGCTTATCCCAATGATCATAGTTATCTTTTCATGCATAATCTGCCGTTTCCTCTAGCTGTGGGAGTCTTTGTGTGGCCTCTGGGCACTTTCTCTAACGTCATCTGAGACCGTCTACTGATGGCTCCCTCACTTTAAAGATCAGCAAGATGTCCTAGGCTTGCCACACCTTTTTGGATATCCTGACAAATTGTGCTGTCACCCTCCAAAGAATTCTGACTCTTTTTAGTGAAGAACAGCAGCACAGTGGGCTTCCCTGGTGGCTCAACGGTAAAGAATCTGCCTGCAATGTACAAGACCCAGGTTCAATCCGTGGGTCAGGAAGATCCCCTGGAGGCATGCATGGCAACCCACTCTAGTATTCTTGCCTAGAGAATCCTATGGGCAGAGAATCCTGGCAGTCTGCAGACCACAGGACATGACTGAAGTGACTAGGCGGCAGCAGCAGGACAGTGAACCCAAATCTGGTCTTAAACATATGGATTCAGGGACTTCCTCGGTGGTCCAGTAGTTAAGTCTTTGTGTTTCTGATCTAGGGGCTGTGGGTTCAATTCCTGGTCAGGGAACTAAAATCCCACATACTGCATAGCACAGCAAAAAAAAAATGATGGATTCAAACGTGTTTGTGTAACACAGCAAGTGGGCTTGTTGCCCACTGCACACAAAAGCCCAAATACCATTTTGGGCAATTTTGTTTTTTGCTGAAAGAAAAAGGCTTTATTGCAGGGCAGCCAAGCAGGGAGTGAAACCAGTCCATCCTAAAGGAAATCAACCTTGAGTATTCATTGGAAGGACTGATGCTGAAGCTGAAGCTCCAATACTTTGGACACCTGATGGGAAGAGCCGACTCACTGGGAAAGCCCCTAATGCTGGGAAATATTGAAAGCAAAAGAAGAGGGTGACAGAAGATAAGATGGTTAGATAGCATCATCAACTCAACGGACATAAGTTTCAGCTAACTCTGGGAGATAGTGAAGGACAGGGAAGCACGGCGTGCTGAAGTCCATGGGTTGCAGAGTCAGACACGACTTAGTGACTGAACAACAGCAAGCAGGGAGACAGGAGGCAAAGTTCAGATCTGTCTCTCCCGTGGCTTGTGACTGGGATGTCTATTCTGAAAGTGGCGACTTATAAAGGGAGGGGCCTGGCAAATGATTGGTGGAAAGTAGGTTTACCTTACTATGTAAACTTCAAGAGTTCTCTATGGGGACATCCCTGGTGGTCCAATGGTTAAGACTTCACCTTCCAATGCAGGGGGTACAGTTGGATCCCTGGTCGGGGAGCTCAGATCCCACATGCCTCATAGCTGAAAAGCCAAAACATAAAAAACAGAAACAATAAGGTAATAAATTCAATACAGACTTTTTAAATGGTCCATATTTTAAAAAATCTTTTAAAAAAAGTTCTCTGTGCAGGTCCTTGAAGCCTCTTCACGGATTGCATGTGCAGCTTGCGGGGAGCAGTTCCTATGTAACACATGGTGGATTTTTGGCCTGTGGCAGCCAAAGTTCACCATCAGTCACTCTAGTCCCTCAACTCATCTGCACGATGCTCAGTCAGGAGGAGCTGTCAGCAAGTTGTTTACTTAGCTTTCTCTGTGTGCCAAGTCACTTCATTCGTGTCCAACTCTTTGTGACCCTACGGACAGTAGCCCACCAGGCAGCTCTGTCCATGGGATTCTCTAGGCAAGGATACTGGAGTGGGTGGCCATGCCCTTCTCCAGGGGATCTTCCCAACCCAGGTATCAAACCCAGGTCTCTTACATCTACCTGAGTTGGCAGGTGGGTTCTTTACCACTAGTGCCACCTGGGAAGCTGGTACTCTGCAAAATAAGCTTGGTGCTCTTGGTGCATCATTTTGTTTCTATCTTGTTTCTTCCTTAAGCTACAGGGTGTAGGGTGTGGTTTCATCTGCCTGTATGAGGTGGCTGGTTGCAGTGCTAATTCACAGACTGGCACTTGTTTGGGACGAACTTGGGTACCTTTGGCAGTAACGTGCATCTTCTCTGTCTGCCCCTGCCCACCCTCTCTCACCTTTCTCTCCCTGCTCTGTGCCCTGGGGAACTGGCCCTGAAGGATTAAATCAGAGACTCCCTTGTCCACTGGCTTCCAAATGGTTTTGGCCAGTCAGAAATCAGTCTTGAGAGAACTCAGCTCTTTTCCCATGGGGTCCCAGAGGCACAGTTTCATCCTCTCAACTGAAGGCCACATTTTTTTAAAAATCAGATTTTCTCCAAATAACTACTCTTCTCAAGTTCTAGTAACAGATCACCCCACCCTCCTAACCCGTACCCAGAGCTGGGCTGGCTTCAGGAACAATAGCCATCCCTTGCATGCATGCATGCTAATTCACTTTAATCGTGCATGACTGGGTTTGAACCTGTGAACTGTACCCTGCCAGGCTCTTCTGTTCATGGGATTCTCCAGGTAAGAATACTTGAGTGTGTTGCCATGCCCTCCTCCAGGAGATCTTCCCGACCCAGGCATCGATTCCAAGTCTCTTAGGTTTCCTGTATTGGCAGGCAGGTTCTTTACCACTAGCGCCACCTGGGAACCCCGTTATCCCTTGCAGCTTTCCCCAAATCCCCACCCTTTTTGTTCCTTTATTAAATTCTTCTCAATTACTCAGCATGAGGATGCCATCAAATCCCGCTGGGAACCCTGATACCAGTTTCAGGACTTATTTAAAAAAAAAAACAACTGATTTTTTAAAACTTTTCTATATTTTCTAAGCTTTTCAAAATTACCATGGTTTGCCCTTATGAGTTGTTAAAATATTATCCAGAAACATCATACACATTCTTTTTTGAGGGTCATCTTGAGCAACTGGTGTTCCAAAAGATACATTTTTGGAAATATTAGCAAAAATCACTTCTAGAAGTTACTCCCCAAATCTCTAACACTTGTCTCTGGGTCAGGGGGTGTGACGGTAGCTTCTTTATTCTATTCCTCCTATATATTTTTACAATGAGCACGTACCATTTTTACAAAAAGATACAAACTTGAAAATTTTCTAGGGAAATGGGTATATTTTGATGCTTAAAAGCAAAAGTGAGTTAACCTTTTCTGTAAATGACCAGATGGTAAATGTTTTAGAGTTGCTAGCCAGGAGGCAAAATGGAGAATATTATATAAGTGCTTACATAATCAGAGAAAATAATTTTCCACGTAATTTTCTACAAAGTTCATATAAAAATAATCAAGTGCAATTTTTTTGGTAATATGGGTCTACTAATGGAAGAATTATTCCATGATTATACAGTGGAAGTGACAAATAGATTCAAGGGGTTAGATCTGATAGCGTACCTGAAGAACTATGGACGGAGGTTCGTAACATTGTACAGGAAGCACTGATCAAGACCATCCCAAAGAAAAAGAAATGCAAAAAGGCAAAATGGTTGTCCAAGGAGGCCTTACAAATAGCTGAGAAAAGAAGAGAAGCTAAAGTCAAATGAGAAAAGGAAAGATATACCCATTTGAATGCAGAGTTCCAAAGAATAGCAAGGAGAGATAAGAAAGCCTTCCTCAGTGATCAGTGCAAAGAAATAGAGGAAAACAATAGAACGGGAAAGACTAGAGATCTCTTCAAGAAAATTAGAGATACCAAGGGAACATTTCATGCAAAGATGGGCACAATAAAGAACATAAATGGTATGGACCTAACAGAAGCACAAGATATTAAGAAGAGGTGGCAACAATACACAGAAGAACTATACAAAAAAGATCTTCACGACTCATAACCACGATGGTGTGATCACTCACCTAGAGCCAGACATCCTGGAATGGGAAGTCAAGCGGGCCTTAGGAAGCATAACTACAAACAAAGCTAATGGAGGTGATGGAATTCCAGTTGAGCTATTTCAAATCCTAAAAGATGATGCTGTGAAAGTGCTGCACTCAATATGCCAGCAAATTTAAAAAACTTAGCAGTGACCACAGGACTGGAAAGTCAGTTTTCATTCCAATCCCAAAGAAGGGCAATGCCAAAGAATGTTCAAATTACCACTCAATTGCACTCATCTCACATGCTAGCTTAAAATTCTCTAAGAGAGGACTCAACAGTACATGAACTGTGAACTTCCAGATGTTCAAGCTGGATTTAGAAAAAGGCAGAGGAATCGGAGATCAAATTGCCAACATCTGTTGGACCACAGAAAAAGCAAGACAGTTCCAGAAAAACTTTACTTCTGCTGTATTGATTACACCAAAGCCTTTGACTGTGTGGATCACAACAAACTGTGGAAAATTCTTCAAGAGATGGGAATTCCAGACCACCTTATCTGCTTCCTGAGAAACCTGTATACAGGTTAAGAAGCAACAGTTAGAACTGGATATGGAACAACACACTGGTTCCAAATCAGGAAAGGAGTATGTCAAGGGTGTATATTGTCACCCTGCTTATTCAACTTGTATGCAGAGTACATCATGCAAAATGCTGAGCTGGATGAAGCATAAGGTGGTATCAAGATTCCCAGGAGAAATATCAATAACCTTAGATATGCAGATGACATCACCCTTATGGCAGAAAGTAAAGAGGAACTAAAGAGCCTCTTGATGAAAGTGAAAGAGGAAAGTGAAAAGGCTGGCTTAAAACTCAACATTTAAAAAACTAAGATCATGGCATCCAGTTCCATCACTTCATGGCAAATAGATGGGGAAACAATGGAAACAGTGACAGACTTGATTTTCTTGGATTCCAAAATCACTGCAGATGGTGACTGCAGCCATGAAATTAAAAGACGCTTGCTCCTTGGAAGAAAAGCCAACCTAGACAGCATATTAAAAAGCAGAGACATTACTTTGCCAACAAAGGTCCGTCTAGTTAAAGCTATGGTTTTTCCAGTAGTCATGTATGGATCTGAGAGTTGGACTGTGAAGAAGGC
This sequence comes from Bison bison bison, assembly GCF_000754665.1. Classification (NCBI taxonomy): domain Eukaryota; kingdom Metazoa; phylum Chordata; class Mammalia; order Artiodactyla; family Bovidae; genus Bison; species Bison bison. The sequence continues at coordinate 3,145,488 of NW_011495064.1, forward strand.
TAAGTGCCGAAGAACTGATGCTTTTGAACTGTGGTGTTGAAGACTCTTGAGAATCCCTTGGACTGGAAGGAGATCCAACCAGTCCATCCTAAAGGAAATCAGTCCTGAATATTCATTGGAAGGACTGATGCCGAAGTTGAAGCTCCAATACTTTGGCCATCTGATGTGAAGAACTGAGTCATTTGAAAAGACCCTGATGCTGGGAAAGATTGAAGGGGATGACAGAGGATGAAATAATTAGATAGCATCACTGACTCAATGGACATGAGTTTGAGCAAGCTCCAGGAGTTGGTGATGGACAGGGAAGCCTGGTGTGCTGCAGTTCATGGGGTCGCAAAGAGTCAGACATGACTGAGCGACTGAACTGAATGGAAGAATGGAATTAAAAAAAAAAAACATGTCAATGAGCTGGGGCTCAAAGTTAGTGTTCCCTATCATCCAAATTTGGCCACCTGATGCGAAGAGTTGACTCATTGGAAAAGACTCTGATGCTGGGAGGGATTGGGGGCAAGAGGAGAAGGGGACAACAGAGGATGAGATGGCTAGATGGCATCACTGACTCGATGGACATGAGTCTCAGTGAAGTCCGGGAGTTGGTGATGGACAGGGAGGCCTGGCGTGCTGCGATTCATGGGGTTGCAAAGAGTCGGACATGACTGAGCGACTGATCTGATCTGATCATCCAAATTGATTGCAAATTTCATCTGTAAGTGCTGATCTGTAATGAAATATTACATATTGCTTCTTTTTCTGTTGAGGTGTGGTTGATGTACAGTATTGTATGCTTCAGGTGTATGACACAGTGATTCACAGTTCTAAAGGTAACATTTCATTTACAGTTATTGTAAAATATTAGCTATATTCCCTGTGTAGTACATAGTGATTCTTTGAAAATATTTTTCAGTACAGATAAAGATTGTTAATTGATATTAATCCACAACTTATGATTTTAATTGAGCATATTTATTCTTATATGGAGAAGGAAATGGCAACCCACTCCAGTATTCTTGCCTAGAGAATTCCATGGACAGAGGAGCCTGGTGGGCTGCTGTCCATGGGGTCACACAGAGTCGAACACGACTGAAGAGACTTAGCAGCAGCAGCATTCTTATATAATTAGATTTATCTCAATATTTGACTTTTAGTATGTCATTATACTGCAGATTAATCACTCATTAGAGATTACCTGGAAGATCCTCAATTAAAAGTTAAAAACAAAGTTAAATGGATTTTGAAATATGGAACTGTTCTTTCCAATTGCACCAGTATCTGGCAAACTGCTGGAACTGAAGTTCAGAAATAATTCAGAAAATATATCTACTGCAGATTTATGTGGGAATGGACATCCTGCTTCTTGTTTCCTCTTTCGACAGTATGGGAAGTGTATTGAGCAGCTTGCTATTACTTGTGATTCAGTTTGTTGAAATGACTTTATCACAGAATAAATTTCACATATGCCATTTTGCCTTGTAATTTTAGGTTGACCTCACTAAGAAACAATATCAAGTCTGCAGCAAAAACTAATTTCCAAAGCCACTCAGTGTTTGAGCAAAGTAGTTGAGGACAGTTTCAGAGAGAAAAATGTTACTCTCAGCTCCAAGCTTGAAAAAATTGCAAACTGCTGTGTGGTAGGGCAAGTCAGTATATTCAGCTTCAATTTCTAAAGAAAATTGGCAGAACTGATGATTTTTAAGTCCATGAGAATAAACTAAGTTCACCGTTGACACTGTTGATCACTGAAACATGAGGGATTCAAATATTTTCCACAAAGTACCTGCCGATGAATAATAGGATGAATAACCATGGACTTTAAATACCTGTTCACTAGTTTTGTAAATTTGTTCACCGAAGGCTTTTCCTGTTCCACAAACATTTTTCCCACCATCAGATGTAACACATATTAGCAGATTCTACTTCAGGTTGTACTGAATTAGTGTTTTCTCAACTTTGAAATATTCCTGCCTCTAGCTGGTCCATGAAGATATTCATGAAGTCTACTTCTTTAGTAACTACAAACTCTGCTCTGGCTTCTTGAATCAACAGCAACAATTGAACAGTATCAATAATACCTGTAGGTTCATCAATTCTGGGAAGACCACTCAAAATCATTTGCCTTGTTTTTTAATTATTGATCTCTCTGCGAATGTTTTCAAGTCTTTGAGCAACTGTTCTCATCGGTATAATAGTTTTCAATAAGTTTTAGATTTTACAGGCTAGGAGGCAGAATCGAATAAATTATTTAGGTACTTTCTGCATATTTATTTTTAATGATGAAAATAAATTTATTTTGGGGGAAAGCTACTATATATTTTTTAAATGAGTGACTGCTGCTACAGTTTATTCTTGTGTCATTCGTGTACAGTCACCAATTAGTGTGACTGACAAGGCGTCCGAACAACTTGGTTTGGACCAACTTCATCATGTTGAAGAAGAAAAATCACTGGAAATCAGACCAAGAAGTGTTCACCGCTAGAGGGCTTTTTGTTGATGTGCAATCTATGGAATTCTCCAGGCAAGAATACTGGAGTGGGTTGCTATTCACTTCTCCAGGGGATCTTCCCAAAATAGGGATCAAACATGCATGTCTTGCATTGGCAGGGACTTCTTTACCATCTGAGCTACCAGGGAAGCTCTTAAATGGATTAGTAGGTCTCTAATTTGGAGTCTCTAATTTGGTATAACATCTAACTTCATTTCTGTGCAGACCATCAATTAGCAAATGTCTTCTAACCTGACAATCATTTTAAAAACAAACCCTGGCCGTCGCTTTCCAACACCAGCGCCGCCTCTACTCGCTGAGCTCCAGCCGAAGGAGAAGGGGGGTAAGTAAGGAGGTCTCTATACCATGGCTCGTACAAAGCAGACTGCCCGAAAATCGACCGGTGGTAAAGCACCGAGGAAGCAAGCAGCTACAAAAGCCACTCGCAAGAGTGCGCCCTCTACTGGAGGGATGAAGAAACCTCATCGTTTCAGGCCTGGTACTGTGGCACTCCGTGAAAATTAGTTGTTATCAGAAGTCCACTGAACTTCTGATTCGCAAACTTCCCTTCCAGCGTCTGGTGCGGGAAATTGCTCAGGACTTCAAAACAGATCTGCGCTTCCAGAGTGCAGCTATTGGTGCTTTGCAGGAGGCAAGTGAGGCTTATCTGGTTGGCCTTTTTGAAGACACCAACCTGTGTGCTATCCATGCCAAACGTGTAACAATTATGCCAAAAGACATCCAGCTAGCACGCCGCATACGTGGAGAACGTGCTTAAGAATCCACTATGATGGGAAACATTTCATTCTTTGAAAGAAAAAAAAATTATCTTCTTCCTGTTATTGGTAGTTCTGAACGTTAGATATTTTTTTTTTCATGGGGTCAAAAGGTACCTAAGTATATGACTGCAAGTGGAAAATAGGGGACAGAAATCAGGTATTGGCAGTTTTTCCATTTTCATTTGTGTGTGAATTTTTAATATAAATGTGGGGACATAAAGCATTAAGGAAAGTCAAAATGTTTCAGTGAACAAGTTTCAGCAGTTCAACTTTATAACAATTATAAATAAACCTGTTAAATTTTTCTGGACAATGCCAGCATTTGGATTTTTTTAAAACAAGTAAATTTCTTATTGACTGCAACTAAGTGGTGTTTGTAGCATTTTTATCATACAGTAGATTCCACCCACTCACTATACTTTTCTAACTGAGTTGCCCTACGTGCAAGTACATGTTTTTCATATTGTCTGTCTTCTGTGCTGTTCCTGTAAGTTTGCTATTAAAATACATTAAACTATAAAAAAAAAAACCCTTAGTTGATCATGAAAACACACCTTTAAACACATGACTTTAAAACCCATTGTTTTGCCCACTTTGAAATGTATTTTTTTTCACCCTGACATTGTCATGGCATCAGTTTTAAAATAATAATTTCATTATCACTGATTGATTGCACTGATGCTTAGTAGCAGGAGCCTGTGGTCTATTCTTCATCATGAAAGTTTGTAAAGAGTAACTTTGGAACTTCACTAATGGCCAGTGAGAAGAATCTTTCCCCCTCCACCATAAGTCAGTATTTTTGGAAGTACCGTCCAAGTTGTTTGACATCCCTTCTGCATAGGGACATTCTGCATCCCTAACCACTGGCTGCTGCTGCTGCTGCTGCTGCTGCTGCTAAGTCGCTTCAGTCGTGTCCGACTCTGTGCGACCCCCATAGATGGCAGCCCACCAGGCTTCCCCGTCCCTGGGATTCTCCAGCCAAGAACACTGGAGTGGGTTGCCATTTCCTTCTCTTTCCTCACTTTCCTGCGTGAAAGTGAAAAGTGAAAGTGAAGTTGCTCATTTGTGTCCGGCTCTTCGCAACCCCATGGACTGCAGCCTACCAGGCTCCTCCGTCCATGGGATTTTCTAGGCAAAAGTACTGGAGTGGGGTGCCATTGCCTTCTCCGAACCACTGGCTAGGAGGTGTGAAATTTATCCTTCAGCAGAAGGATTTCAATTGGTAATTATGGAGAGATTGTGAAATCTTCCTTTTCTCCTCGGACAGCCAACACAAGACAGAAAGGCTAAGATTCCTTCTTAGTCTCTAAAGATCCTTTTCTTTATTTTTAAAGAATTTTGGCCATGCTGTGAAGCATACAGGATCTAACCCCAACCAGGTATTGAACCTGTATCCCCTGCAGTGGAAGCGCAGAATCTCAACCACTGGACCACCCAGAAAGCCCCTAAAGATCCTTTCTAAAAAGCACATTCCGTTGGCATTTCTTAGCGAATCATAAGCTCGTCGGGTCTTGACACTTTGTAAAGTTCTCTTTCACCCACTCATCTCACCAGCTGAACTACCTGGTAGATTTAGGATACTTATTCCCAAGTGGCTAGTGAGTGGGTGAGTAAGGCCTCCAGCCAAGTCTTTGGGTGAGGTCCGGGCCTTTCATGAGAGCTCCTTTGATAAGAGAAAGGAGTTGTGGAAAGACACCCGAGTCTGGGTGTTGGCTGGGAGTGAGGCATATTAAGGAGGTTGACAACAAACCTCAGGTGCTGTACTGACTCAGGCTAGGAGCTGGGACCCCTTCCTGCAGTGCTTGCATCAACATCTCCTCTGGCAACAGAATACAAAGAAACTGTAAGTGACTAAAAATAACTACATGCATGTTGCAGTTGGGACAAATTACAAACAGCAAGACACAAAAAGACCAACAACCCAGCTGCCACTTCTGAGGTTCCCCAGCAAGTGCAGTGTCCTGGGCATGATTCCTGCACATGGTGCCACCAAGGGGATGGGGCAGACCACCGGGCCACTACTCTCCCCAGAGCCCTGGACCTGCCCCTACCCTCATCCATTTAAAGAACCAGCTTGCCGCCACCCGCGCCGCTACCCCCCACCCCATGGAAGGAGTAAGGGAACCTGTTACTTTTCTCTCTTCTGCTGCAGCAGAAGTCCCAATACAGCCTTGCCTAAATTTCTCATCTGGCCTCATCAATTTCTATTGATTAGAGTTCAAGGACCCAGGTTGGTAGCTACCATTTTGCGCAGAGCCAGCCGCAAGTGGAAATGCCAGACCCGCCCACCTTTCTTGCTTATGCCACCATCATCCTTACTGTAAGCATATTCTAAATTCCCATTAAGTATATTCTCCATTGAACCCCGCTGAGTGGGGTTGACAGCCGGCCCTGCAGTGCCCCCTAGCGCCACCTTAGGGAGGCTGACCGGCCAAGACGTGAGTGCCCCTCAGCAGCGAGTCTGGGGCCACAGCCCCTCCGCAGGGCCTGAGGAGCGGAGGCGGCGGACACAAAGCTCCGGTTTCGACGGCAAGGAGGATCCCTGGGCCCCACTCCCGCCGCAAGGTCGCTGGGCGGCCAGCCACTGGGTGGGCGGGGCTGGGAGGGGCTGGGCGGAGCCTGGACGGCGGGAGCGCCTAGTCGGGCTGGCGCCCTCGGAGCCGCCCGGGGCACGCTGGGGTCTCGAGGCCTGCGGCTCACGGGCGATCGGACACTCGGGCGAACACGATGCGCTCCCCGGGAGAGGGCAGCGGGACCACTCCTGCGGGCGGACTCGGCGAGGAACCCGGCGCCCCCGCCGCGCGGGGAAGAGGGCGGGGACCGTCAGGCCGCGCGGGCTCTTTAAGACCGTATCCGTGCTAACACCGACTGTGAGTAACCTGGCCCCGGGTCCCTGGAGAAACCGTGAGTTGGCTTGGAAAAAATAGACGGATGAGAGTTCAGATCTCTGGGCGTGGAATTTGGGGAAGTTATGAATGGCGGCCCGGGGCGGGGAAGGGGTGTGGGTGGTGGTGTACGACTTTGATCCAGACCCCAGATACCTTGTAAATGTTAACAGGGCTCCTGGAGAGGGCGGTGAGACTAAGCAAGGACAAGTTCCAAAGGGAGGAGAGCCCACCATCTGGCTTCAGGGCCCACACGTTGTAGTCCTTCATGATCTCGGTAAGGCCTATAGCTTGTGAACAGGTGGGGTGGATTCAAGATCCAGGAAGCTTTAGGCCACTGCGGTGGGTGGAGAGCCAGAGGAATCCACCACTGTGGGCTCTTAGGAGGCCTAGGGCTTCTGGTTCTTCAGGAAGTTTCCTGGGCTGAGAGATGTAGCTGTGCCTGCCTTTGGGCCTGGCTCACCAATGGGGCATCCCGCAGCCCCCTAAGGATCTTAGAGAGCACAAGGGCAGGGCTGGAGAGGTGACTGGTGGCTCTGTGTCTCCTTGGCTCCCACTGGGGTTTGGTCTACCGGGCACTGGGGAAGAGGAGAGGCTGAGTGGTCTGATGACACAGGGTGTGCCGAATGAGGATTGTGAAGTCACAGAGGAAGTGGGGTGCTACAGCCGGGCCTGGGGCTGACCTGGGGCAAGAGGAGAAAAGGTGTTGCTCAGGCAGACCTGTGGAAGGGAGCCTCTGGGATCAGCGGGGCACACCTGGTGCCCACAGTGGACTGATGAGTCGGGTGAGGCCACCCTGGCCCAAGGGTCCCCCGCCCCCTCCTCCTCAGGAACGCAGACAGTTCTGTGGTCCACATTCTGGAAACCTTAAACACCACCCACACCATGTGGAAGGAAAGCAGTTGAGACTGGGTGGCACATCTGGTTGCTCCCCTTTCCCCCCCCAGACTCCTCCCGGGCTCACCGCCCTTGCTCTGCCTAGCCCCAGCTCTGTGAGCTTTCTGTTCCTCCTGAGTAGCTGGCCTCCAGGACTTGGGGTTCCGGGACTCCGGGGAGTGTGCGCCGGAGAGCAGAGGCGTCCTGAAGAGCACCACTGACTCCCACCCTCCTACTTCTCCAGATGCAGGGGCCTCCATGGCTGTGATAAGCCTTCTGTTCTTGGCAGTGATGTACGTTGTCCACCACCCCTTGCTGGTCAGTGACCGGATGGACTTGGACACACTAGCCAGAAGCCGGCAGCTGGAAAAGCGGATGAGCGAGGAGATGCGCCAGTTGGAGCTGGAGTTTGAAGAGAGGAAGCGAGCAGCAGAGGAGAAGCAGAAGGCGGAGAACTTCTGGAGAGGGGACACCTCCGGTGACCAGCTAGTGCTGGGGAAGAAGGACAGGGGGTGGCCGTTC
>NW_011495064.1:3153162-3155054 GCF_000754665.1 Bison bison bison
ATGCTAGGAAATCTGTGGAATGCTGGCCTCTTTTGCATTTTTCTCATTTTTGAGCTCCTGCGACAGAACATGCAGCATGAGCCAGCCTTTGATTCCAGCAGCGATGACGATGAGGAGGAGGTCCGGGTGGTGCCCATCACCTCCTACAATTGGCTCACTGACTTCCCCTCCAGGGAGGCCCTGGAGTCCTTCCACAAACACCACGTCCAGAACGTCACCCGGGACCTGCCCTGCACCTGCGAGTTTGTGGAGAGCTTTGTGGATGACCTCATCGAGGCCTGTCGGGTGCTCAGCCGCCGAGAGGCTCACCCACAGCTGGAGGACTGCCTGGGCATCGGGGCGGCTTTCGAGAAATGGGGAACCCTTCATGAGACCCAGAAGTTTGACATCCTGGTGCCCATCATCCCCCCACAGGGCACAATGTTTGTGCTGGAGATGAGGGATCCGGCCCTCGGCCGCCGCTGTGGCTGCGTGCTGGTGGAGTCAGAATGCGTGTGCAAGCGCGAGAAGCTGCTGGGGGACGTGCTGTGCCTGGTGCACCACCACAGGGACCACTCGGCCCTTGTGGGTAAGTCTAACAGCTCCATCAAGGCGGCGCTCTGCACCGGCTCCCACCTGGATGTGTACAAGACTGTACAATGGTTCCGGAACATGGTGGGCAATGCCTGGGCCCTCGTGGCCCACAAGTATGACTTCAAGCTCAGCTTGCCACTGTCCACCACCTGCTGCAAGCTCAGGCTGGACTACCGCTCGGGCCGCTTCCTCTCCATCCGCCTGGTCCTGGGGGTGCAACGGGAAGACACCTTGGTCTACCTGGTGAGTCAGGCCCCTGACCAGGAACAGGTCACCAGTGTGGACTGGCCCGAGTCCTTTGCAGCCTGTGAGCACCTGTTCCTCAAGCTGGTCGGGCGTTTTGCTCCCGAGAACACCTGTCACCTCAAGTGCCTCCAGATCATTTTGAGTCTCCGGGACCTTCAGAGTTTACCCCAGGGAGCGTCCCGCCCCATCCTCACCTCTTACCACTTCAAGACAGCCCTCATGCACCTGTTACTGCGGCTCCCCCTCACAGACTGGCAACACGACATGCTCTCCCAGCGACTCCAGGACATCCTCTGGTTCCTGGGCCGAGGCCTCCAGCAGAGGTCTCTCCATCACTTCCTCATCGGTAACACCTTCCTGCCCCTGACCATCCCGATTCCCAAGACATTTCGGAATGCTGAGCCCGTCAATCTCTTCCAACACCTGGTGCTAAACCCCATGGCACATTCACAGGCGGTGGAAGAGTTCCACAACCTTCTGGCCCAGGTGAAAGCTCTGCCCTGTTCCTCGCTGGCCGGGGCACGTTGACTTGTATTCAGGCCATTAAAAAGGGGGAGATGGTATTTCTGATTCCTCAGGCAGCAAAAAGAGTTTTATTTCTCAGACACATCAGCAGTATATGTGACCTTCACCTTGCCAGTAGGGGGTTATGATCGATTAAGACACTTAAGTATACATGAAGCGGTTATGAGGAGGGGTCCAGCCTGCAGGGGCTAATCTAGGGTGGATCTTTGAAGTTTTCTTCTCCTGACTTAACTTTCATCATGACCCAAAGAAGGCCCAGGGAAATGGATGTTATGGGATTGCCTTGCTGCTGAAGAGTTGAGATCTGGAGGGGACCTGTGAAGTTGGGGTGTGTAGCAACACTGGAAGTGAAAGAACCAGAGAATACCTCCATTCCAGCTTATTCTGTGTGTGTGTGAATGACTCCACACACATCCCTTGTAAACTGGCTTCCTTACTGAACTCAGCCCAATTCACAGCCAAGCTGGTAGCACCCCATTTTACCCCAAATACTGTTATGGCAGCTTCTCGTTATTTTAGGATCAGAGTTTTTAGACCTTCATTATTTT
>NW_011495064.1:3155154-3166064 GCF_000754665.1 Bison bison bison
TTCATTATTTGAAGATGTTTATTTGCCATTTTCTTCATTTAGCCCTTTCTTCATGTTATGTGAAATATAATATAGCTGTTTTATGCATCTGAAAAAAACTCCAATGCTACCCAAATAACTTATTAGCATTGATTCACAAACAAATATTAAGTCGACAATGGCCTGTCCCATAATTGAGATGATGTGTATTCTAAAGTTAATGACATTGCCAACATCCATCCGATGGCCAACTTCGGGCCTGGAAACATCAAAAAACCCTTAAGGACAGTCTCTAGGGAGGCTTGGAGATGAACAATTACTGTTTCTGAGGGGAGTCACTTATTTGTTAAATGGAAAGAAGGTTTAGCTACCACATGTAGCTGTGCTTCTTTTCAGTCTGGTAATGCCTTTGTATTCTCTCTTCAAAGATGACAAGGTATTATTTGAACTATGTTTGTGGGTTTGCAAAGTGGGGTCATTGCAATCCAGGCCCATTGCCAGGGCTGGACAGGAAGGGGCTCTGAAGCTGATCAGCTCTAACAAAGCCATGATTCCGGAGATGTGATTGGTATATTTCCCCGTCTTTCAAAACCCTGGGTATCCTGGGGAGGAGCATTAAGAAATGTGAGACTCTAGCTGTGGGTGTGGTTGTTTTGGAAATACCAGTGCTATTCCTAGCCAGCACGCCAGCACTGCCAGAACCGGGCCCCACGTTTACCTTGACCTTGGGTGGGGGGAGCTCTGGGAGGGTTAGATGCTGGCCACAGAGGCTTTGGTTATAGAATCCACACCCTCCCTTCCACAAAAATAAATGACAAGGGTCCCAGATGCTGATGCCAGCCAATATTTAGGGCCCCCACTGCTGCACAATAGCTGCTAGGTTCTGACGTTGTCTGTAGGTATCGGCCAGGTGCTGCTTTCAAGTTCAGATGCAGTGATGCTGGTTCTCTGCTGGTGGGATTCTGGTGTTTTAAAAACATCTATACGCTTTTGTTTAGAAAGTAATTTGCTGATGTTTTACTTCCAAATCAATAAAGGAGACTATTTTCTGTATCAACTGGAATCTGGTGCAGTAGCACACAGCAGATCAGCCTGTTTCTTTCATCCAGGGCCTCCTGGTCTTTCTCAGTGTATGTTGAGCCAGTCTGCCCTGTGGTTTCCCATCAGCGTGGCCAGTAGCCAGGAAAAAATAATTCAGAATCTTAAGGAACACCCAAGTTATATACTTTCAGGATGCCCACACCAAAATATTCAGCCACACTGAAAGGTCTTAATGTCTACAAGCAATATATATAAACTCCATAAGGCTTATGTCTGTCAGGTAGAAAGAAGGTGGATCTAGGACTGGGTGGTTTCTAGTCTAGGAGGAGACAAGGAAGAAAATGTGAAGTTACGAGTGGGCAGAAGAATACAAAGGGAATAGTCAGCAAAGCTTGGGTGCGGCAGAGTGTGTAAGAAAGAGTATAGGAAAAACAAGTAGTAATGAGAAGAGCAGAGCTGTTGTGCTCTGGGAATATTTCTACAATAAAAGGGGAAACTTCCAGATATTTAGGAAGCTACGTTTTATTCTCAAACAATATCTGGCTAGTACCCAGGATACAACAGCAGTTATAATAATGGGAATACTTAGTGTTCATTGAGCATTGCCAATGGCCCAGACACATCTGGTAATTCATTTAATCCTCACACTATAACCCCGTGAAGTGGGTGCTTTAACCCCCCGTCTTACCTAGGAGGAAGCTGAGACTCAGAAGGAATACACAGGGACTTTCCTGGTGGTCCAGTGGTTAAGACCCAATGCTTTCAATGCAGGGGGCCTAGGTTCGATCCCTTGTCAGGGAACTAGATCCCACGTGCTGTGCCTAAGAGTTCACGTGCCACAACTAAAGATCGTGCATGCCACAACGAAGAACCCAAGTGCCACAGCCAAGTACATTTTTTTTTTTAAGAGGATACAACTTCTCCCAGTAACATAGCTCGTAAGTGGCAGAGGCTAAAGAAAGTACCCATCCTACCACCTTCCAGCATAGTCTTGGGAATAAATCAAGATGTAGGGTTTACAGAGTTTTGAAAAGCAAAAAGCACTATACTAATTTTAAGATAAAAGGTGGTATATTATTGTCTGGGAATTCTGGAAAATAGAAATTGTTGGTTCTTCGTTCAGTCTTTAGGTCAGGAATTTCATTCCACATAGAAAAAGGCATTTGCTCAGAGCCACTTCAGCTATGTGTTGAACCCCAGTGACTTGGTTTATATCAGGAAGTACATTATGTACATTATGATATGAGCCAGCTGCAGGCTGGAAGATCTGGGCAAATTTAAGCTGAAAGATTGCTTGTACAGGTAGCCAACTGACAACACTATTATTCCTCACCTAAACTAAGGCTGTTTGGCATTCGGTTTGAGGAAGCAGAATCTGGGTGAGGAGTGAAAAATAGGAAAGGGGAAATGGCTCCAGCACGGCTCTGGCCATGAGGGGTGGGGGAGGGGCCCCGGGACTTTCACTCTTGGAGACAGCAGAGCTGAGTTTTGCACACCACTGATGAATCCATCTCTTGGCACCCGCTGTAGTCCTAATGCCCCCAAACAAAGAAGGCATTCACAACGGGAGGTGCAAGACCTGTCTGCAGCAGGCGGGCCTGGCTCAGAGATGCAGGGGGTGGAGCTGGCATTGCCTCCCTGCAAGTGGAGCCCCACGCAGTCTGCTTATGAGGCTGCATTATAACCAGCGAACAGCTTTATGGGTCTGCTAGGAGCCTTCCTGCCACACATTCCAAGCCAGTTCTTCAGAGGCTCTAGGTTCAGTGCCACCTGCCAGCCTCCCAACCCCCCTGCTCTTAGATGTGCATGCACGGAATCCAGAGAATCATACTCATTCCCACTTCCTGTCACAAATGCACATAGAGAACGATAGCTGGGACCCTAGTGTAACCTGAGTCCATGTGCTCACAGGATCTTTTATCTAATTCCTCATAAAGCCTAGTGAAAGGGGGGTATTAGCATCACTGCTTTATAAATGGGGAAGAACATGTAGCCCAGAGGTTAAGATGCCCACCCCAGGATTTAAACTTGTCTTCCAACTTTGCTCATTCAATATGTATTTAAGCACTTGCTGTGTCCAGGGCTAGCACCAAGCTCTGGGAAAACAATGGTGAACAAAGGTATGCTTTGACCTCATGGAGATGACAGTCTATGGAGGAGACAGATACAAAAGAGTCACCCCAGCAGATGTAAAATTAACAAAGGTAGGGACTTCCCGGAAGTCCAGTGAATAAGAATCCGTGCCTTCACTGCAGGGGGCACGGGGTTCCATCCCTGACCTAAGATCCTGCATGGCACATGGCACTGTGCAGCCGAAGAAAAACACGAAAACAAAATCCACAAGGGTGACAAGTTCTACTGATGCCTCCGGTAAGGACACTTGAGTGTATCAGGGAAGGCCTCCCTGAGGACGTGAGCTGAAACATGATGGGAGTTAACTGGGTGAAGATGAAGAAGAAAAGGATCCTGAACTTAGGAAACACCACCCTGGGCCCCAGGAGAAGGGGGTCTGAGCAGGTTTGTGGCTGCTGTGGGCCAGCAGGAAGGAAACACGGATGGAAAGAGATGTAGTTTTGAAGAGACTTTTAGCAACTAAAGAGAGTCCAGCAATGGATTGAGCAGATAGAGTGAGGGAGAGGGAGGTGTCCAGGATGGCTCCTGGGTGCTGATTTGGGTTCCTGGGTAAACTTGTTTTCTTTGTTCTATCGAACACTGCCTTATACGAAAGATTTGAAGGTGGTCACTGGGAGCACAAGTTTGTGCAAAAGGTAAATCGGCCTAAAAAGTCGTTTTCAACGGGTAGTACTTTTTTTGGTTACCAAAATGACTGAAGGGCATTCAGTGTCAGGGACACTGAACAGTCCTACAGAGAGGGCAAGAGTGTCACATGCTAAGAACTGTTTCACCCTGAATGCCAATAGCACCCTTGCGAAGAGGCACTGTATAAAATGCAATGTGTTAAGAAATTATAGGATGCTCTAGGAACACTTGGGGGAACAGTCTTTTCTCCCATAATACAATTCTTTGGATGCAATGATGGAATGAACAGACAGGCAGCACAAAAACACCTGTCTCACTTCCAATCTTAACCTTACTTTTTTGACAGGGGATAAGATATCTAGGAATCTTTTCGCAAGAATATATATTAACGACAGTCTTCATTAAAGTACACACAATATTTTGCATCAGTTCTTCCCCCGCCTGTTAACGCTCTTCATTCCGGTGTCCGCTCCCTCTCACCTCCATCCCACATCCAGTCCATCACTTCCCGCCTCCTTAGTGGGTGTTCTGCTGCCCTCACAGCACAGGTCTCAATGGGAAAATCAACCTTCGTTTCCTTGGTCACCTGCCTCCTCCGTTAATGAATTTCGTGAAATCAGAAGTGCCGCCCGCTCAGCTCCACGCTCGGTTCTTAGGACCCAGTTTCGCGTCTAGCGCTTGAAAGGATGGAGTCTCCATACTATTTCGGGGGGATGGCGTGCTCCACAGATCCACTACGGTCCACCCTCACGACTCGAGCCGCGAGCCCTCAACCCTGATTTCTCACTTCCACGCGCTGGGCGAACTCTCCGCGCGGAGGACTAAAGCGGTCTGCGCAGGCGCGCCTCTGGCCCCGCCCACGTTGGCGTCATCACGGCCGTTACGGCGACCTGGCGTCTCGGCGCGCAATTTAAAACCAGCTCTGGCGACGCGGAGGACAAGATGAGACCTCCCTGCTCTGGTAAGGCTGTGTGGCGGGGGCTAGGCGGGAAGGGCGGTGCGAAGCGGGCGGGCCTGAGCGGGGAGTGCGGTTATTCTCGGCCTTGTCGCTGGTTTTGTTTTCCCGGGGCTGAGCGAGAGGCCGGCAGACTGGGAGAGGAGGGCCAGCGCGGGGTGGGCAGGCGGGCAGGTCCGGCCAATCAGGACGCGGCGTCGGCCCGGGCTGCACTTCCGGCTGTGAGCGGGATACCAGACGCCTTTTCCTCGGGCTCTTACACCTTGGGTGGTGTCTATTCGTTAAAAAAGAGATTTTCCCGGAGTGCACGTTTGTTCAGGGCCATAGAAGTATGGAGGTTACCGCTATATGGTTATTACGCTTGCATTTATTTTTACATCCTTTCAACAAGTACCCAGTGTCCCCATGGGGCCAGACCCTCTCTCAGATGTAGAGATCGATTACAATAAATAACAAAATAGATAAGATCCCATCCTCTTAGAGCATGTGTTTTAGTTCGGAAGAGAGGAAACTAAATAGTTACAGATGAGGCTGAGTGCTCACTTTGAGAAGAGCAGAGTCGGAGGAGGAACTCAGAGATCTTTAAGCAGATTCTGGAAAACGAGTTCCAGGCAGAAGAAGCAAGCACACAAAAAGAGTAAGCAAGAAAGAGCCTTACACGGGCAAGGACCATGACATTGTAACTGAACATCGAGTGACGTCCGACCGGTAGGCAGGGGCTTTGTAGGTCTTGTGACCAGGTTTGGAAATTGAGAGTTACTTTTTTTGGACGTGGTAAGTGACTTACCCGGAGAAGGCAATGGCAAGCCACTCCAGTACTCTTGCCTTGAAAATCCCATGGATGGAGGAGCCTGGTAGGCTGCAGCCCATGGGGTCGCTACGAGTCGGACGCGACTGAGCGACTTCACTTTCACTTTTTACTTTCACACAATGGAGAAGGCAATGGCAACCCACTCCAGTGTTCTTGCCTGGAGAATCCCAGGGACCGCAGAGCCTGGTGGGCTGCCGTCTATGGGGTCGCACAGAGTCGGACACGACTGAAGCGACTTAGCAGCAGCAGCAAGTGACTTACCTGAGTGGGTCAGGTGAAAGGGTCAATAATCACTTGGATAAGAGTTTGACACTGGGGGAAGTGGCCTATGGACTGAGAAGTAAATTTGGTCATCATTACTGTATAGCTCCCAGCTCCTTGGTGGCTTAGATGGTAAAGAATCTGCCTGCAATGTAGGAGAGGCAGGTTAGATCCCTAGATCAGGAAGATCCCCTGGAGAAAAGAATGGCTACCCATTCCAGTATTCTTGCCTGGAGAATCCCATGGACAGAGGAGCCTGGCGGGCTACAGTCCCTGAGGTCACAAAGAGTCTAAGCTACACGACTGAGCGACCAACACTTTCACTTTCATTGTATAGCTGGCAAAACCATGGAAATAGGTGAGAACATCAGGAACACCCTGTAGAGAAAACACTTGGGACCAATGTTTAGAAGCTTGTTAGAAAAGGAAGAGCTGGAAAAACTCAGAAAAGCATGGTGGTATAGAAGCCAAGAAGCCTCTGAAATCTCAGAGGCAGGCATTCTCTCAGGTGGGATGAGACCTGAAAAGTGACCATTGGGTTTGGCAACATGGAAGTTGTGGGTGATGATGACGAGACAGTTTTCATAAAGTGGTGGGCATGGGAGCCACACCAGAGGGGTTGAAAAATGAGTAGGAGGTGAGGAAGTGGATATACAAAGTAACTATCAGTTGAAAGAATGGATGTATAATGTTAAAGGGAAGGAGAGAAATTTGAGGAAAGACAATTCTGAGAAATAAGGTGTGGCTCAAATTTCCATTTTGAGTTTCCCTCTTGGACAGATTCCTCCTTTAGTGCTTTCTATATCTGTTTTTCTTCTCAGGTCCAACTTCCTTCCTTACATTGGTTGCAGTACCCACATTCAAGTAGTCATAAGTCCTCTTGATTTAGCCTCTAAAAATGTCTATTGCATCCTTCCTATTTTTACTTTATTTTTCTTTTGTTTTGACCTCAGCTGAAGGTTCTGTTAATCATACTGTTTAGCTTGTGGGACGCTATCAGGGAAACTTATAAAGCTGTATTTTTAATTCTCTTTTATTCTCAATCATCATTCCTTTCCTTCTCTTACTTGGACAGCCTTTTAAATTTATATATTTATTTTATTTTTGGATGTGCTGGGTCTTTGTTGCTGCACAGGCTCTCTGTTCGCAGCGAGCAGGAGGTACTCTTTGTTGTGGCGCGTGGGCTCAGTAGCTGTGGCTCCTGGGCCCTAGAGCCAGGGCTCAGTGGTGTGGCACAGGGGCTTCACTGCCACTCTGGGCTTCACTTCGGCACTGGGATCCTCCCGAACCAGGGATCACACCTGTGTCCTCCATCAGCAGGCGGGTTCTTTACCACTGAGCCACCAGGGAAGCCCATGGCAGCCTTTTAGTGTTCGTTGTGTGTCACTAATGTGTTTTTATGAAACTAATGTGTTCTTATCTAACCTGTGTTATATTGTGGGAGTTTTTTCACATTACCAATTCTCAACCAGCCAAGGTATACATTCTTATTCTCATTTGGAGGATGAGGAAGCAAACCGTTAGAGCATTTACTTAAAATTTCTCCAGCTAGTAAGTGATGGAGCTGGAATTTGAAGCCAAGTCTTCTGATTCTTAAATCTGAAAACTGCCCCCAGGTTCCTTCAGCTCTCCCTTCCAGTGATCGTTTCTTGATCTACTCTCCTCGGCCGTGGCCATTCACCGTGTTGTCATACCTTGCTGCTGCTGCTGCTAAGTCGCTTCAGTCGTGTCTGACTCTGTGCGACCCCAGAGACGGCAGCCCACCAGGCTCCCCCGTCCCTGGGATTCTCCAGGCAAGAACACTGGAGTGGGGTTTATCATACCCTAGACCTTATCATTCGGAGAAGGCAATGGCACCCCACTCCAACACTCTTGCCTGAAAAATCCCATGGACCGAGGAGCCTGTTGGGCCGCAGTCCATGGGGTCACTAAGAGTCGGACAAGACTCGGTGACTTCACTTTCACTTTCACTTTCATGCATTGGAGAAGGAAATGGCAACCCACTCCAGTGTTCTTGCCTGGAGAATCCCAGGGACGGGGGAGCCTGGTGGGCTGCCGTCCGTGGGGTCGCACAGAGTCGGACACGACTGAACTGACTTAGCGGCAGCAGCAGCAGCAGCCCTTATCATTCTCAAGAACTGTGCCACTCTCATCCCAGTGCACCCTGCCTCTCCAACACTCCTGTCGCTCCAGCTTACTCCTCGTTCCCCAACTCCAACAGCCCTTTGACCCAGCAGACCTGTGTTCTGCTTTTCCCTGTCTCTCACCTCTCTCACGCCCTTGTTCCCCTCCTACATAGCTTACATTCCGTGGTCAATCAGTGTAATCACTTCCTTTCTTAATGCCCGTAACCCCTTACCCTCTTCTTGCCTCTTTACACTTGCTTGTGACAAGGTCACAACTCTGATTAATCCCTACTCTGCCCCACCTGCCTTGCACCCTTCATCTCACGGGGACCCTACAGATGCCCAGCAGTCACGCTGTATTCCCTGCTGCACCCAGCGTCCTTTTAGATGATGGTTTTCCTTGTTCCTGGCACTCTGGGAAAGCTGCTCTTGTCAGTAACTTCTAGGCTGCTAAATCTAACGGTCAGTTCTCCGTCCTCACTTAATTGACCTGTCAGGCGCATCTGATGTAGTGCCCTACTCCTTCCTCCCCTGAAATATTCTCTTCACCTGACTTGTAGAATACCACCCTCTCCTCCACTTGTCATACATTATCCATCTCTTCACTGATTCCTTGTGGTTCCCTTCTCTTTAAACTGTGAAGTATTCTAGGACTTAGCCTTTTGCTTTTTTCTAACTGTCCTCCTGTTTTTGGTCTTCTCATCCCCCGTAGCTTTGAGTATCCTCTCTGTGCTTACAACATCCACATATATATTAATATATCCAGCCCAAAACTTTTCCCTAAACTCTACATTTAAGTATCTGACTCTCTACCCCCATTGAATGACTAGTAAGCCTCTGAAGCCCAGCAGGCACCAGACTGAGCCCCAACCTTGCCTCCTTTCTCCACAGATATGCTTCTTCTCTAGTCTTACTCTCTCCGGCCCTGGTAACTCCCTTCCATCAGTTGTTTAGAGCAGTGTTGTCGTTACCCTTCATTCTTCTGTTTCCTCTCATGCCCTACATTTAATCCACCAGGAAATCATCTTGGCTCTACTTGGAGACTATATCTTGTCTGACCTCTGCCTACCACCTCCACGGGCTTCCCTGGTGGCTCAGACGGTAAAGAATCTGCCTGCAATGAGGAAGGCCTGAGTTAGATTCCTGAGTCCGGAAGATCCCCTGGAAAAGCAAATGGAAACCCACTCCGGTATTCTTACCTGGAAAATCCCATGGACAGAGGAGCCTGGCGGGCTACAGTCTATAGGGTTGCAAAGAGTTGGATACATTTGAGCAGCTACACTTTCTTTCTTTCTATTTTTTCTTTCTTGCTTTCTCTATTTCTACCACCTCCACCGTCCCCTCTCTGGTCTGAGCCACCAGCATCTGTTGTCCTGGGGTTGGTGGTTGTTTAGTCGCTCAGTTGTGCCTGACTCTTACAGCCCCATGGACTATAGCCCACCAGGCTCCTCTGTCCATGGGATTTCCCAGGTAAGAATACTGGAGTGGCTTGCCATTTCCTTCTCCAGGGGATCTTCCCGACCCAGGAATCAAACTCGTGTCTGCTGAGGAAGGCTTTCTTATCTCTCCTTGCTATTCTTTGGAACTCTGCATTCAAATGGGTATATCTTTCCTTTTCTCCTTTGCTTTTTGCTTCTCTTCTTTTCACAGCTATTTGTAAGGCCTCCTCAGACAGCCATTTTGCTTTTTTGCCTTTCTTTTTCTTGGGGATGGTCTTGATCCCTGTCTCCTGTACAATGTTACGAACCTCCGTCCGTAGTTCATCAGGCACTCTATCAGATCTAGTCCCTTAAATCTATTTCTCATTTCCACTGTATAATCATAAGGGATTTGATTTAGGTCATACCTGAATGGTCTAGTGGTTTTCCCCACTTTCTTCAATTTAAGTCTGAGTTTGGCAACAAGGAGTTCATGATCTGAGCCACAGTCATCTCCCAATCTTGTTTTTGCTGACTGTATAGAGCTTCTCCATCTTTGGCTGCAAAGAATATAATCAGTCTGATTTCGGTGTTGACCATTTGGTGATGTCCATGTGTAGAGTCTTCTCTTGTGTTGGAAGAGGGTGTTTGCTATGACCAGTGCGTTCTCTTGGCAAAATTCTATTAGCCTTTGCCCTGCTTCACTCCGTACTCCAAGGCCAAATTTGCCTGTTACTCCAGGTGTTTCTTGACTTCCTACTTTTGCCTTCCAGTCCCCTATAATGAAAAGGACATCTTTTTTGGGTGTTAGTTCTAAAAGGTCTTGTAGGTCTTCATTGAACCATTCAACTTCAGCTTCTTCAGTGTAACTGGTCAGGGCATAGACTTGGATTACCGTGATATTGAATGGTTTGCCTTGGAAACGAACAGAGATCATTCTGTCGTTTTTGAGACTGCATCATTTTGGACTCTTTTGTTGACTATGATGGCTACTCCATTTCTTCTAAGGGATTCCTGTCCACAGTAGTAGATATAGTGGTCATCTGAGTTAAATTCACCCATTCCAGTCCATCTTAATTCGCTGATTCCTAGAATGTTGACGTTCACTCTTGCCATCTCCTGTTTGACCACTTCCAATTTGCCTTGATTCATGGACCTAACATTCCAGATTCCTATGCAATATTGCTCTTGACAGCGTCGGACCTTGCTTCTATCACCAGTCACATCTACAACTGGGTGTTGTTTTTGCTTTGGCTCCGTCTCTTCATTCTTTCTGGAGTTATTTCTCCACTGATCTCCAGTAGCATATTGGGCACCTACTGACCTGGGGAGTTCTCTTTCAGTGTCCTATTTTTCGCCTTTTCATACTGTTCATGGGGTTTTGAACTCAAGGCAAGAATACTGAAGTGGTTTGCCATTCCCTTCTCCAGTGAACCACATTCTGTCAGACCTCTGCACCATGACCCACCCGTCTTGGGTGGCCCCACATGGCATGGCTTCGTTTCATTGAGTGAGACAAGGCTGTGGTCCGAGTGATCAGATTGGCTACTTTTCTGTAA
>NW_011495064.1:3166390-3168444 GCF_000754665.1 Bison bison bison
CCCCTGACCTTGGATATGGGGGAGCTCCTCTCAGCCGCCACCCCTGACCTCGGACATGGGGGAGCTCCTCTCGGCCGCCACCCCTGACCTCGGACGTGGGGGAGCTCCTCTCAGCCGCTGCCCCTGACCTTGGACGTGGGGGAGCTCCTCTTGGGCCCTTTGCCACTGGGCCAGCAGGGGAGCCCCCTGGCTGTTGGTAGTTCCCTGCTAATTGGTCTTCCTGCTCGTCCTTTCAGTCTGTTTTCAACAGAACAGCCATAGGGTCTTCACGAAGCATAAGTTAGATCACTTTATGCCTTTTCTAAGCATGTTCGATCACTTCCCTTCTCATGAAGGCCCAAGCCTTTACAGTGGCCCATAAGTAGGGCTCATACACCCCTACCCGTCGTCCCAGCCTTACTCTGTTGGGTGCTCCTGAGCCACCAGGCCTCGCAAATCTGACACCCCGTGACCTCTCTCACTTCCCCCACATCCCTCTTGCACCACACTGGCCCCCGGGTGTGCCAGGCATGTACCTGCCTCTGTACTCGCTGTTCCCCCGGCTTCCACGTGACCTCCCACAGACATCCACATGGTCTTGATTCTGATGTGATGTTCTCGCTGAAACATTTCTTGACCACTATTAAAAATGACCTCCCACCTCCATTCCCCAGTCCTGTTCCCTTTCCATGCTTTACTTTTCTCCAGAGCTTGTATCTCCATCTAACATGCCATCCATTTTCTAACTTCCTGTTATGAAAATGTTCAAACACACCAGGGACATGGAAAGAGTAAGACAGTAGAGTCTCACACTCACAACCTAAACCCAACAGTTGTTAACACTTTGCCACATTTACTTTTCTTCCCTGTCACATGCATACTTCATTGCAGGGGGCACAAGTTCAGTCCCTGGTCAGGGAACTAAGATCCTACATGCCCAGAGAAAAGAGACATTTTTCCCTCTGCAGTTAGTAAGTAATCTTTGGGTGACTCTATTTATTTTACATATTTGTATTGTTTTTTCTGTCTCCCTGCTGGGATTAGAACCCACTCTGTCTGACACGATAGCCCGTACCTCACCCTTATCTCAGCATCTCGTCTTCTCTATCTTGCCTGGCATTATGGTTGAACATGTCTGTTGTTCTGCTAGTTTGTGGGCTTCTCAGAGGCAGTGACTTTTTCTTAACCACCTTTATATCCCATATGGTGCTTTAGGTTCACAGTAACTGCACAGTGGGTATTTGTCCAGACTGGCAGGAAGCATCAGAAACCCCTCACTCGCCAAGTAACTCGAACTATAGAGGTTGTGTGTGTGTGTGTGTGTGTGTGTTAAGTAGTGTCTGACTCTTTGAGACTCCATGGGCTGTAGCCCGCCAGGCTCCTCTGTCCATGGGATTTCCCAAGTAAGAAGACTGGAGTGGCTTACCATTTCCTTCTCCAGGGTTCTTCCCAGCTCAGGGATTGAACCCACGTCTCCTGCACTGACAGGCAGATTCTTTACCACTGCACCACCTGAAGCCCGTAGAGGTTGTACCACAGAATATTAGAATTGGGAAAGATCTTGGTGGGAGATGCTCAGTGAGTGTCCGCCCTGCGACAGGCTGCGGCCCCCCTTTAGACATGGGGAGTGTCCTACTGAAGGTTTCCTGAGCCAGTGTTTCGTTCCCTCGCCCTTAGCCACAATGAAGAACTCTCCTTCAGGGCCCCGTGGACGCCACCACAGCACTGCCTCACCTGCAGAGTGGGCGTTCCCCACGGCCCTGCCCCGGAAGGCCCCTCTCAACACTCCTGGCACCCCAGTCCTTGAAGACTTCCCTCAGAATGATGATGAGAAGGAGAAGCTGCAGCGGAGGCGCTCCAGGGTCTTTGACCTGCAGTTCAGCACAGACTCCCCACGTTTGCTGGCCTCCCCCTCCGGCAGGTGAGTGGGCACTGGGCCGCCTCGTCGTGGCAGCCACCGCATCATGGGTCATGCGGGTTTGCATCACCACAGTACCTCATGGTTTCTAGGTCTGGATTCTCAACAGCGCCCATTTCATTTGTTTTTCCTTTAGGAATGTTGAAATTTCAGCAAC
>NW_011495064.1:3168544-3177515 GCF_000754665.1 Bison bison bison
AGCGACAATGCCCAAGTTTACAAACACACAGATTACTGAACATTACTCCACCTGTATCAAACTGTCTACTGAAAATGTGAGTGTCTGCTGGATTAATCAGTAAAGATTTCGCAGCCTGGTCGGAGAGGAGGTCTAGCCTTGGTTCTGTAGAGAGTGCACGGTCGGTGATGGTGCACTTACACTTTCAGTGACTCTTCCATGCTGGTGTTTTCAGTGTGGTTTTACTGTTTCTTAGAGACCATGGCCACCCCTGTGACAAGTTGCCTGACCCCTCTAGTGTGACTAGAGAGGCAGCATACTAGAGTTAGTAGTGTAGTTCTGGAGCTAAACAGTAGATAGATCCCAGGCTTGTGGGCTCGTTGTGAGTCCTAGAATTGGCCTGAGTTGAAATTCTGTCTCGGCCACTTACACACTGCGTGGCCTTGGCAAAGCACCCAGCCGTTGTGCCCCAGGGTCCTGCTCTGTGAAATGAGAGTGAGCTATCCCTGCCTCAGAGATGCTCTGAGGGGCACTGAGCCCCTCTGTCAGCACCTAGAACAGGGCGTGCGCACAGGGACACTCGGGAGTTGTGCCGTCACTGCAGACCTCGAGAAGGAAGAAGTGCACACAGGGACTTGGCTGCAGCACCAGGTGTGGGTGGGGTTCGATGTCTGTGTTGAGATGTGGGCTATTCCTGTTGCAAACTTAGCTTCCCCTTGTCAAGGCAGCGTTGTTTACATGAGCCTAGGCTCTAAATGACAGGCCTGTCTGCAATTTTCTGTTTTCAGAAAATCACCACCAAGAATGCTTTCGGCCTGCACTTGATTGATTTTATGTCAGAGATTCTTAAACAGAAAGATGCCGAACCGACCAACTTTAAAGTAAGAAGGATGTCCACGTACTCTTGCATCTGAGTGAATGCTGATGATGACTAATATTTAACACAGCACAATAATTGGATTCTACAAATACACGCGAGGCTTCCTTGTTTAGGACACTTTATTACCTACTTTACTTTCTTTCCTAAACTGATGAAGAGCTGATATCTTTCCATTATGTTCTGTTTATTCCCTATCAGTTTTAGGGGGATCTTTGTCATTTTTTTCTTAAGGGCAAGTAAATATTTGATGAAGATTGCTGTGTTTTGCCTGTTCAGATGCTCCTTTCTCTGATCCACACGCGTACCCCTCTGCTTGTTTGACCAGGTAGCTGCCGGCACTTTGGATGCCAGCACCAAGATCTATGCTGTGCGGGTAGATGCCGTGCATGCCGACGTATACAAAGTCCTAGGGGGGCTGGGCAAGGACGCGCCACCTCCGGAAGAAGCAGAGGACCATGGTGCAGGTATACGGGCTGGGATCTGAATATAAGGGACTTTTCAAAGGACATAGCAGGTAGTTGTTCAAGTAACATACTGGAATGAAGTCACAGGAAATCAGTTCCCATTTTATTGAAGACATGGACTTTTTTCAGAATTGTATTTCAGAAGATAATCAAACACTAGATTTGCTTGTTTGTTTTGGAAAAGAGAAGGGCCTTATAAAAGCTTTTGAATTTTATTTAGACAAGATTGAGTAAACATCACCAACTAGGGAGCTTCTGATTTGGGGGGATGTGTCTTTGGAAATTGACTTGTATCAGAAGCCAGATACTTAATTTAGTAGCTTGGTTTCTCCCTCCCCTGAGGATTAGATGTGCCTGCTGCTTTGAGGGGATGGTGTGTGTTGCAGTGATGATCACTCTTTAGAGTTTGAAGAGCTTGTGTTGATAGATTCAGTCACATGCTCCAAAGCAGCCCCTACAGTGCACAGTCTTACTCCTTCTCACAGATGGAAGTGCAACTGAAACAGGAACAGCCAAGAAGGCCCCAAAGCCAAGGAAGAAGCACTCGTGCAAAACCATCGAGCAGAATGTAAACAACCTCAATGTTTCCAGCGCTGATCGAAAGTGCGAGGTGAGGAACTGTGTGCCCAGTGTGGTCTCTGACTAATTCAGAACCTCAGAGGTGGAAGTGCTGGTATGTGCTTGTTCGGGCCTCAGGGTAGTAAAACATTCAGCTGGTCTCTCTGCATTGTCATCCTTCAGCTTTTCAGTGAAGACTGAAGAGGGCCGGTCCCTGTTTTCCCCCGTTTTCAGAATGATTGAGTACATTTGCGGTGTGTCTGCGGGCACATCTTGCTGCCTAGGCCTGTGACAGCCCGTTCAGTCCTCTCAGCACCCTTGCTCCAGTTTATGAGGAGCTAATTGAGGTGCATGAAGCTAAGCGGCCTGCCTCCAGAGTCCTTGCTGTAAACAACCTTACATGATTTAGCAAATCCAAGGAATCTGCTTACAGGAATGATTCCGGAGGCTTCTTTATAAATTAGCAGTTAATTTAAAGCAAACAGATATTTCTACAAATTTTAAAATTTAAAATTTAAAATTTAAAAACAATTTTGTTAATGAAAACAATTTCAGTGAACATTCTTGTACATATTTGCATTCTTGTGGGAATATATTTGTAAAAAAAAAAATTCTGAGACACGGAATTTCTGTTGCCCTTAGAAATGGTTGTATCAATTTACTCCCCCACCAACAATGGGCTCAGTTATTTCTCTTATCTGCACAACATTAGCAAATGGTGATTAATGTCACGAGAGTGGAATTGATCTCCAAGAGAACAAGTGTACATGGAAAAAGGACTAGGGCCCTGGGGTACCCCTATCTTAAGAGTTCAGAAAGCTGACTAAGAAACGTCCAGTGGCTGGGGGAAAACTAGGAGAATGTGGTGTTGAAATGAGAGTTTCAGGGAGGGGGGGAAATGGTCAACTGTGTCAAATATGGCGGCCTTAGGCCTTGGTGAGCTTGGAGAAGGGGCCCTGGGGAGGTGCAGCCCAGGCCTCCAAGGAAGGGGTGCCCCCTGGCTGAGTTTGAAGGAGGGGCCTGGGGCTCAGGACCCAGACCTCTGAGGAGGGCGTCCCTGCTGGTGCTGGTGTCTCTTCCTGGCACAGGTTGGTTCTGTGAGCGTCAGTACGAAGCGCAAGTGAAGTTCGGCTGCTGCCACAGGTGGGCCTGCTGCTGCTGGGGCGGGCCGTCACTGCTGCCTGACACTCCCAGGAACCGGAGTCCTGCAGAAAGAAGCGGTCCCTTCTCCTTCCAGCCCTACCAGCTCCCTCTAGTGCCTCCTTTTGGTGGAGCCCAGTAGGGAGCTGCTGACACAACTGAGATGTGGCCTCTGACCCAGCATCACAGGGCAGAGCATAGATGGTAGGCTTGGAGCTGAGTGGCAATAGCTTAATAACTGGCAGAGAGCCAGAGTCTTGTAATACCCACTTTCAAGAAGATTCTGTTGGTCGGGGGACAGGGAGAAAGCAAACATGAAAAATGTCACCTGTTGGGAAATTTAGGTGAAAGGTAAACAGAGATTCTTATGACTACTTCAACATCCTTGTAGGTTTGAAAATTTTTTCGTAAAAAATTGGGAGAGGAAAACAAGTGGGGAGAGAGGAACAGTTTTGCTGTAAATTGGGGCAGAGTAGTAGAATGGCAAATGCAGGGAAAGTAAGGTCCAGAGTTTGTGTGGGGTTTTTTTGTTTTCTTTCCTAAACAATGATGTAGTATTTATTGACATGGGAATATTTGCAGAATATATTCTTTTTTTATTTTTAAAAACTGTCTTTCAGGTATAATTTATTTACAATGTTATATTAGTTTTGAGTGTACAATATAGTGATTCAAAATTTTCATAGGTTATACTCTAAAGTTACTGTAAAATATTGGCTGTATTCCTTGTGCTGGGCATTATGTTCTTAGAGCTTATTTATTTTGTACACAGTAGTTTAAACCTCTTAGTCCTCCACCTCTCACGTCCCTCCCTCCTCTCCACTGGTAAACACTAGTTTGTTCACTATGTCTTTGAGTCTGTTTCTATTTTGTTGTATACATGCTTTGTTTTATTTTCTAGATTTCATATATAAGTGATAACATATAGTATTTGTCTATGACTGGCTTATTTCACTAAGCGTAATAACCTCCAGGTCCAGCCATGTTGTTGCAAATGGCAAATCATCTTTTCTTTTTAATGGCTGAGTAGTATTCCATTGTGTGTGTGTGTGTGTGTGTGTGTGTGTGTGTGAGTAAATGTGTATATACACACATGCATATACACACACATACACAGCATCTTCTTTATCCATTCATCTGTTGATGGATACTTAAGTAAATAATTATTGTAAATTAATTATTGTAAAATAATTAAAGTAAATAACTATTGTAAATAATGCCACGATGAACATTGAGATGCATGTACTATATACCTTTTGAAGTCAGTGTTTTCCTTTTCTTCAGATGTATACCCAGGAGTGGAATTACTGGATTATATGGTAGTCCTGTTTTTAGTTTAATGAGGAACCTCTATACTGTTCTCCATAGTGGCTGCTAATTTCCCTACATACAGTCTCACCAACCATATACAAGGGTTTCCTTTTCTCCACAAAGTATTTGTTATTTGTGGTCTTTTTAACGGTAGCGATTCTGACAGGTGTGAGGTGGTACTTCGTTGTTCTGGTTTCCGTTTCTCCGATGGTTGGCAGTGTTGCACATCTTTTCATGTGTCTGTCTGGCATCTGTATGTCTTCTCTGGGAAAATGTCTGTTTACATCTTCTGCACAGTTTTTGATAAAGTTTTGTTTTTCTGATTACTTAATTGTATGAGCTATTTATATATTTTGGATTTTAACCCCTTATCAGTCATATCACTTGCAATTATTTCCTCCCATTCAGTAGACTGTGTCTTCATTTTGTCAGTGGTTTCCTTTGCTGTGCAAAGCTTTTAAGTTTAACTGGGTCTCATTTGTTTATTTTTGCTTTTGTTTCCTTTGTCTTAGGAGACAGATCCAAAAAATAATGTTGATTTATATGAAAGAGTGTCTGCCTCTGTTTTCTTCTAGGAGTTTCGTGGTTTCCAGTCTTACATTTAGGTCTTCAGTCCATTTTGTTTATCTTTGTGTAGGTGTTAGAGAGTGTTCTGACTTCGTTCTTTTGTATGTAGCTGTCCAGTTTTCCCAGCACCACTTATTAAAGAGACTGCCTTCTCCTCATTGTTTATTCTTGCTCCCTTTGTCATAGATTAATAGACCATAAGTGCATGTGTTCATTTCTGGGCTTTTTATCATGTTCCATTGATCTCTGTGTCTTGTCTTTTTCTTTTTAAATTTTATTTTACTTTCGGCTGCAGTGGGTCTTTGCAGTGGGTCAGAAGGCTGAGCGTGGGCTTTGTCTAGCTGTGGCGAGAGGCAGCTACTCCAGTTGCAGTGGTGGGCTTCCCATTGCAGCCTGCTGCTGGACATGGGCTTTCTCTGGTTGTGGCGAGAGTTGCAGCACGTGGGCTTCCCATTGCAGCCTGCTGCTGGATGTGGGCTCCGGGGCCCGTTGGCTCCAGTAGTTGCGGCATGCAGGCTCAGTAGCCCCATGGCATGTGGAATCTTCTCAGATCAGGGATTGAACCCATGTGCCCTGCATTGGCAGGCAGATTCTTAACCACTGGCATACCTGTAAAGTCCCCATGGGTCTGTTTTTTGTGCCAATACCATAGTGTTTTGATTTTTGTAGTTTTGTAGTATACTCTGGGAGCATGAATTCCGTTCTTTCTCAGGATTGTTTTGGCTATTCGGGGTCTTTTGTGTTTCCATACGAATTTTACAATTCTGTGTTCTTATTCTGCGAAAAATACCCTTTTTAAAAAAATGGGAGAATTAGCAGCGTGTTTACTTGTTGATGGCACCCATCTAGTGGAGAAAGAATTATTGATGATGCAGAAAAGGGAGGATAAATGTTAGGGTGGTGTTTGAGTGTGTGAAGAGGTCAAGGAGTGGACAGCTTGGATGGGGCTTGGTGGAGGAGCACAGTGGCTGATGAGCAATGGGGCTTGAGTGTGTGCACGTGGGCACATTCTGGATATCCTCTTCTGGCTGTGTCTCCCCTTCCACCCACTCCTGCCCCATCAGTGAAGTAAGCCAGGTCTTTGACCGACAGCGAGTGTAGAGGAGGAACGTGTTGGAGATTTGAGGAGAGAATTAGGTAGGAGAGACTCGTCCAGGAGCGTGTTGAGTGGAGGGACTAGGGAAACGTAGTCTGATGGCCAGTCAACACTTGGGTCTCCCTGAGATCTTCCTGGACCAGGGATGGAACTGGTGCCCCGGTGTTGGCAGTGGGTCTTAGCCACTGACCGCCAGGACAAGGGATGGAACTGGTGCCCCAGTGTTGGCAGTGGGTCTTAGCCACTGGCCGCCAGGGAAGTCCCTCACCACCATTCGTGTGCGTGCTTTGGTGCTACACGGAATGTCCAACGGCGTGGCTGGACGTTCTCTTTTCCGGCCATCTTCTTTCTTCCCAGGTAAACCCAATTCTGGGGAGCCTGAGGACGCTTACACTGGCCTCTCCATTGTCCTAGAGAGAGCACAAGAGCGAGCAGTGCCGCTCCCTGCAAGCCTGCGGCTATCGGGCTGTGGTCTGTTTATGCAAGTGAATCAGCAGGGTGTTGAAGAGACACCGAGATTCCCCCACGTCGGAAAGCCTTTTTTGCTCTGTAACCTCCAGTAAACTTGTAATAACTGAAAGAATGGAAGATAAAGAAGGAGGAGGGGATGCACACAAACCTAAAATTTAAAGTTTCAACAGAACTTCCAGCTTGTTGAACCCACATTCTCTGGATGGTGGCAGAAGATGGGGAAGCAGACGTTCTGTGGGTGGGTCTGGACCAACTGAGAACCCTTGTTTGCGTGTGAGCTGATCTGGTTTGGACAGATTCTACTGTGTGCAGAATTCTTGCTGCCACGGGGGTCCAGCCTGCTTCTGTCCTAGTTCTTCAGGCCAGGACCGCACAGACAGACAATGTGAGGAAGGCCAGGGCTCCTACTCAGGAGACCGGAGTGGGTGGGGGTCAGAGTTTACGAAAGACGTGAGATTTGCCTTGGGCCATGAAGGGTGTGTAGGTGTTTGCCAGGTGGTGACAGGAAGGGGACTCTGGGCAGAAGCACAAGCAGAGGTCATGAAGCAGAGAAAGTTCTGGTTCCTTCAGCAGCTGGACAGTGTCCAAGTTGGACTGGAAGGGAGGATTTACTCCTGAAATGACTCTAGACTTCAACCTGCAGTCTGCTGTCTACCAAGGCCTGCTTTTACTGCTTCTCTCCCCTGCTGGGACCCTTATTTCAAAGAGTTCATTTTTCCAGACTGCATAGCCGGCAGTGATTCATTTTCCCATCCAGTCACTCAAAGATGTAAGTCAAATCTAATTCACATGAAAGAACCATTGTTCTCACACTGATGTGATCTAATTCTAGGCAAAAGTGAGGAAAGTTATCTTAGTGTTTTCAGCTGTTATTGTGGGTCGATGTGCAGATTTCGTGTGGACTCTCTGAAATGCTGAGTTTCGGTAACTACCTGCATAAGACTTTGGAGGTGTGGGATCCAGGAGGAAAACCATTGCTGTGGTGAGCCTGTGAGGAAGGGCATGGGAGTAGCGCCTCTGGTATTTTTAGGATAAGGCATAGGAGAGAGCAGAGACAAGGGTTAACTCAGGCAGGGGTTATATTAATGGCAGTGAGGGTGGGAAGGACAAGGTAGGTGGTAGAGACGGGCCCACCAGGAAAGCCCACCAAGCCTTGTGCTGACTGGGTGAGGGGTGAGGAGGCAGAGCGCAGGGGTGCCGTGCGTGCTGTTCTGGGGCTTGCGTATCAGGAAGTGAGAGGAGAATCTCAGTTCTGGTGAGGTTGGGCTCAGGGTTGAGGGGGCCAGTAAAGAGCCGGAGAGCCATGTCCATCCTCATAATTGAGGGTTCTGTCTGCAGAGTAGCCTTGTCCTAAGCCGTCAGGAAGACCTGTGAACCCGATATCCAGCCTCTTCCCTGTCACTGGCCTCCTGGAGAGTCCGAGGCGGCTCCTGCCCTCTGGCCACACATGCCTGTGCGCCTGTGCCTGGCCCCATTCTGCTGTGGGGCTTGATGACACATGGTTATGCCCCTCCTGCACCCTGACCTCAGCCTTGGGGGTCTTCTGACCACCTCTCCCCTGTGTAACCCAGCCATCCAACCCTGATGACTCTGCCTGTCCTTTGCCTGATCTCTTATTTGGGTTCTTTCTTCCACATCTTTGAAAATATTGTTGTTCAGAGGATTGATGGGATTCTGTGAATCCCTCACAGAAACTTTTTATAAATCAGCTGAGTTTGTTGTGATAGCATTCTACTAGAGATAGATGTTCAAAAAGTGACGGTGGACGGGCGTCCCTTGTGATCCAGGGGTTGAGAGTCTGCCTGTCAGTGCAGGGGACGTGAGTTCGATCCCTAGTCTGGGAAGGTTCCATATGCCGCGGAGCAGCTAAGCCCGTGCTCCATGACTACAGAGCCAGTGCTCTAGAGCTCTCCAGTCACCACCACTGAAACCCGCTCACCTAGAGCCCATGCTCCAGAACAAGAGAACCACTGCAATGAGAAGCCTGCGTGCAGCAATGAAGACCCAGCACAGCCAAATAAATAAAATCTTCACAGAGCCCACACGTGACTGTGGAGAGACCAGCAGAAGGTCCCTGTCCGGGAATACTGTGGGCAAGCCTGCGTGCAGCAATGAAGACCCAGCACAGCCAAATAAATAAAATCTTCACAGAGCCCACACTTGACTGTGCAGAGACCAGCAGAAGGTCCCTGTCCGGGAATACTGTGGGCAAGCCCGCTGGCCAGGTGTCAGCTTCTCACCACTCACTGTGTGCCTTTCTCCCTCCGAGCGCACGCAGCCCTCCTTTTGAAGCAGGGGGGGCGGTTTTACCTGGTCGGTTGATCATGTGCAGAGACATTCTGATCCCGTAGATGCAGCTGCGCACGAGCAGGGTCCAGTGAATGGGGTTTCCTGTTTCCTTTGGCTGCGTCCCGTAACTCTGGGGGTCCCCTCTGTTTCTGCACTCAGATTGACCCCATGTTCCAGAAGACGGCAGCCTCGTTTGACGAGTGTAGCACAGCAGGT
>NW_011495064.1:3177615-3180532 GCF_000754665.1 Bison bison bison
CAGGTGTGTTTCTCTCCACCCTCCACTGCCCAGACTACAGGAGCGAGCTGCTCTTCCCCGCCGACATCCAGACCCTCTCCAGCGGGGAGCCTCCCGAGCTGCCGGATTTGGGCTGGGTGGAAATGACCGACTTAAAAGGTGAGTCCAGTGCCGGCTCTTACCAGAGCAGTTCAGTCATCAGAGAGGTTTCTGTATATAACCATGGCTAGCAAGCCCACTGTGCTCTTGTGTTGCTTATTTACCCAGAAGGTTCCTCTGGAAAGACAAAGTGGGCTCTTTTTTTTTCAGGAGAAACTCACTTTTGGCTTCTCTGCAGCATGGAGTCTTGAACAGTAGTAGCCAGTGCTCATGGCTTATGTGTCCTAAGGCCTTCTGGTGCCCTGTGGGCCGCTGGTTCTCTGGAGGATGAGAGTTTGGACTTGGGAAAGGGGCTGTAAGAGACTTGCTGCACCAGAGGCCTTGTGTTCACGTGTTATTAACCCAGGGGACCCTGAGGAGAAAAGGGCTGTATGAACTGTCTTCAGGTCTGAGAACAGATCTGTCCTGCCGTCAGTCCCCTATACTGGCTTAGCAGTGGTTTTCGCAGCCCCCTGCCGCCCATCCAGCCTGTCCCCTCCCACTGCTGGGGGTCCTCTGAGGATGTGGTGGGCAGTGTGAAGGCCAGGCACTAGCGTGGGACAATTTTGTGGTACATGGAATTTATCCTCCCCTCTGCAGGACCACACCGATATTATGGTGCACATCCTCCTCCTGTCCTTGTCTAGAATTTGCTAAGAATTACTGGTTAGTACTAACAGTTGTCCAGGGGTGTGCACTCAAGTGGGGCTCTAATCCTGTGAGGTGGGTAATCTGTACCTAGTTTGGTCGTTGTTCAGTCACTAAGTCATGTTCAACTCCTTTGGGACCCCACGAGCTGCAGCCTGTCAGGCTTCTCTGTTCATGGAATTCTCCAGGCAAGAATACTGGAATGGGTAGCCATTCCCTTCTCCAGGGGTCTTCCTGACCCAGGGATCAAACCCACGTCTCCTGCATTGCAGGCAGATTCCTTACCTCTGAGCCATTAAGGAAGCCCGTACCAAGTTTATTTTGGGCTACAGTAAGTGCCACTGCACAATTGTCCGTGCAGTTAGTACGCTTTAAGGATGGGTTTTTGGTTTCCCAGCTCCAGCATGGGACACAGAGTCCATTCCAGAGTCAAAAAGTCTGTGCTTCAGGCTTCTGCTCTGGTGTTTTCCCGATTCATGGAACACCAGTGTGGAGCCTACCTCTGGCACTGGTGTGAGCCTGAGCACACGTCCTCTCCTGGGAGAGCGGTCAGCACACAGGTGGGTGGCCGGCCAGCCTCTGTCCGAGGACAGGAGGTGGCTGCACCGTGGCTGCGCCTCCCCCTCCATGGGGCTGCTCCCTGTCCGAGGACAGGAGGTGGCTGCGCCTCCCCCTCCCCGCGGCTGCTCCATCATCTCCAGGGGCTGAGGCACGTCTCCAGCCTGCTCTGATCCTTCTTTGTGATCTTCCTGTCCTCCCAGCGGCCCTGCAGCAGTGTGCGGAAGATCGCCAAATCTGCCCTTCCCTGGCCGGCTTCCAGTTCACTCAATGGGACAGTGAAGCACATAATGAGGTGTGGTCAATTTCTGGACTTCTAAGGGCCCTGGGCATTTCTCCAGCAGCTCGTGGTTTCAGTGAGATGGCCTGAGATGAGTTCTGCCCAGTGGGAACCAAAACTGTGGCATCATTTTGATTTAGCTGGCAGTAGTACAGAAAGTGTTTGCTTTGGCTCCTCTGTAGGGACTGAACACTGGGGCAGGGCTGGGAGTGGGGCTGTGCGCTGCCCTCTGCAGGCCCGTTAAACAGCTGGGAGTACCGTGTGGGGATCAGCTTCGTGTTTCTTCCTGTCTTCCCCCCAGGGGAAGGCAGTCCTTCCATTCCTGGGTGCACAGTCTTATCAGATTTACTCTCAAACATGGCTGTCCCAGTGGCTTCTGGTCTCAGGCTGCTGTCAAGCTCAAGGAATTTCCTGCTTGTCAGAGTTGAGTCCCTTGGCACAGAGTTTCCTGAGAAATTGTCATGTGTGAAGTTTTCCTCTATTTTTAGCCTGGCCCCCTTTAGTCTACTTACTACAACCTCCAAAATAAATGGTCTCCATGGAAAACTGTTTAAACATGGGGTTAAAGGATGCAGATTCCGGTTTTGTGTTTTACAAAATGTGCCTGACCACAATCCAGCTCCATCCTGTGCGCACAATATAAACTTCCTCAGCGCTCTGCTGTTGAGAGAACGTTGGCTCCGCGGAGGCGGGCGTGGGGAGGAAGGCACCTCCAGTGGGGCGGTCTCCCCGCAGTGGCGGGGTGGTGATGGGAGTGGGCTGGTGATGGGGATGTGGGGGACTGGGGAGCTCTCTGTCTCTTCCAGTCAGTGTCGGCCCTGGTGGACAAGTTTAAGAAGAAGGATCAGGTGTTTGACCTCGATGCTGAGGTGGAGGACAGTGACTGCGAGGACTTCCCCAACGGGCCCCTGGAGGATGACTTCGATGCCAATGATGAAGCAGACCAGACTGAAGCTGGGGATCGCACCGAGCTCAGGAGCTGGAAGGAGCCCTGCCAGGTTCAAAGCTGCCAGTAAGGCGCTCAGGGCCTCGGGAAGTGTTCCCATAGCAGTTCTCCCAGACGTCCTGCTGGGACAGTCCGATTTTGTCTCTGTGGTCTGCTAGGCTGGTGTGTCTTGTTACGCAGGCTGAGCCATTCTGACTCACGATGGAATCAATCTGCCTTGGAATACCGGCTCAGCCACTTGCTGGTCATAAGCCTGACATTTCAGGAGTCGATAAGCATGAGACTACGACATAAAAAGCTGGGCTATAGTAGCTCCTTTAGTGGCGGGGGGCATCACCACCTCCCTTTTTGTTGGACGGGCTGTGCGG
>NW_011495064.1:3180632-3202348 GCF_000754665.1 Bison bison bison
CTCCTTTAGTGGCGGCTGTCATCACCACTTCCATTTTGGTAGCACGGACTGTGCTGCCTTTCAAGCCCCTGGACGTGGTCTGGCTTTTGGCTGAATCACTCCATCTCAGTTGTAGGCAGAAAACAGGCTTATGTATTGATTACTGAGAAAACGTGGGCCCGACCTAAAGGGCAGAGGGGTCTGAGCAGAGTTGGTTATCAGATTGGTAGACTGGGGATGAGCAAAGCAAGGAAAACTAAGGCAGCAGGTAAAATTGAGCATATGAGATTGAGGAGATGGTAGAATTGGTCTCTGATAATTTAGATTTTTGATTACTCTAGTAAGCGTCATAGGAAAATCTGGACTTG
Organism: Bison bison bison; assembly: GCF_000754665.1. Lineage (NCBI taxonomy): Eukaryota > Metazoa > Chordata > Mammalia > Artiodactyla > Bovidae > Bison > Bison bison. The sequence continues at coordinate 3,180,980 of NW_011495064.1, forward strand.
CTTTATCTTTATTATGTGTACTTACTAAATTAGGTTATGTTAATTTTGAGTGTGATCTGGAAGCAGGATCCCACAGTCCTGCTGTGTGAGGGCCTCTAACGGTCTTAAATGGGCCTGGGTATACCAGATTCCATGAGACTAGAACAGACAGACCTTCTGATGGCCCTGTGCCCATAGCAGCAGTTTGGCAAGTCGGGTCAGGGACAGCCCAGCTGGTTCAGAGTGGGTGAAACTGTACAAGTTGTCCAGCGTAATTCCCACCAAGGCAAAATTCCTTCAAGAGCCTTACTGAGTGTCCAGGCTGAGAGTGCTTTCTGGACTCACTTTGTTTGCCCGCATGGGGAATGATGAGGTCGACAGTGCCTCTTCAAATCTGAGAAGTCAGGGGGCTGTGTGGACTTCAAGGAAAAATTACCTCTGCCCCCCAGACCCTTTATAAACCGCCTCTCCTGGCGTGTCCTATTAACAACCTGTGGTTTTGTCCCTGTTCCCATCCTGTCTTCCGAGAAGTGAGCACTGGTAGGCAGATTGATGGGATGAGCTCTTTTAATGTCATTTTCAAAGGTCAGGGAAGAGCTGTCACTGTGTAAACAGTGAGGTGGCATCTGGGGAACTGAGGTAGCAGGGTTTTCCTCACTTCCGTTGTTATAACCATATAACCCATAGATGGTTATTTTGAACACATCTTGAACAAAAGTCTCCATTTCTCGCCCCAGTTGGACAGAATAAAAGTTTAGACTCCATCCTGCCAAGTGCCTGCGTTAGGGGCACAGGGCTTAGGTTCTAGTCCAGGGTCTCGTCTGCCTTGAAATGCCTGCCCCTGGTCTGGTGCTGGCCTTTCCTGGGAGCTCAGCAAGTGTGTGAACTGAACTAGGCCCGACCCTGCCGCGGATGGCTGGGAGATGTGGGGCAAGCGGCCTCATCTTTGGGGTCTTTGTTTTCTCACCTGTAAAGTGAGTGATTGGGACCTGATGATAATATTAATAGTATTGTAGTATCTGATGTTTCCTGAGCTCCTGATTATTCTGATTGTGCCAGATACTCTGCCGGGTTCCTTACCTGCATATTTGACATAATTTATATAATATATAAAAGTAATGTCTTAATCCTTACAACAACCCTATAGGTCCTGTTACCCCATTTTACAGGTGAGGAAACGGGTTCAGAGAGGGTAAATAAAGGTGGAGCTGGGGAGTTACCCAGCACCCTTGACCAATCTGGCCGTATGTGATGACCTATAGGTGGAAGGCTCCACCCTGGGGCACTAACTCAGGAGTGTCTAAGGCCAGAAATGCCTCATAACTTTCCCAGAGCTGCTGGGGCTTGTGCAGTACGCAGGGCTGAAAACACAGTACTGAACTGCAGGGTCTTTAAGAGCTTCTCTAGTTCAAGGTGGGGTGGAGCGATGCCGAATTAGAAATACCAGTGCTTGCAGGAAGCCCTGTGTGACTGGTCCCTGGATGGCAGCCCTTTGACCGCCGTGCACGTCGTACATTAGTAAGGAGGTGACCGAGAAAGCGCTTCGTGACCTAGGGCTGCTCAGTTGCCCTCCATCTTCTGCAGCTGCGGGGCCGTGTACGCTCTCTGATCTCCTGGGTGCGTGCGCTCACTGTGGTTAAAGGCCTCGCCCGTGGTCCAGCCCAGACCACAGCCTGCTCTGTGCTTGAAAGACTGAGGCCTTCTGCTGCATGCTGGCTGAGGTGCTAGGAGACGGTTGAGAGGAGACCTTCAACCTGCAGGTGTTCGTGCAGCACGACTGAGCTGGTGCTAAATTGAAGGAAGGACTGTGGTTGCGGTAGGCTGGGGTGGGGGTAGGAGAAATAAACACTTCCTCCAAAGGGGATGAGAGAAGCCTGACAGAGGGGTAGACTGGATCAGGCTGGTTGCTGAGTGGGGGAGTCAGGTGCCTGCCACATAGTACTGTGTTGTATTGAAAGAATTATTAAAAGCCTCCAGGGCCTCATCCAGTTCTGGCCCTCAGAAGAAGTCCGACTCTCAGAAGATAGGAATCAAGCTCTTTATAGCTTTACCTCTAAGTTCCCAACAAACTGCCAGCTCAGCTGCCAGCATTTTGACAGACGAGGACCCGAGAATTTGAGTGGGGATGCTCCCAAAGCCACCTTCTCTCTCGCCCTGGGAGAAATACAGCAGAGTGCAGTGCAGTTATTACTTAACATAGGAAGGCAGTTACAGACTAGAAGTGGGGATTTTTTAGTGTATTTTAATTTTAAAAATTGTTTTCATTACACCTTAAATGTACAGGTACAGTTTACTGGATAAAATTTTAAAAAAAGATTCCATAGATGAAAGCAAAGTCCTTTTAAAGCTTTTATCTTATACCATAAGGTTTGATATAAAGGGGATTTATAGGTACGGCTCAGTACAGGTGAAAAGGTCGTCATTGTCTTTACCTTTAGAGGGCAGTACAGCAGCGCTAACAGGCTTTCTGACCTGGCAGGGCCTGTGGGTGAAACCTACCCGACACGTTTTAGTTACCTTGCAGAAAGGGCGAAACACCAGTCCAAAACTGCCATGCTGGATGGGCCAGTTAGACCCTTCATACACAGCAAGAAATACAATGTAGATGGTTTAACAGATAGGTTATTGTCCCCCAGTCATGTGGGAGACATAAATTAGTTGTTTTCACTTTCAGTAGGAACTACAGCAGTGTTAGCGGAGCCCTCGTTTATGGGAAGATGGTGAGCAAGAACTGTGACAGTCGTGTCATGTGGCCGGAAGCCTTGTGTGTAGAAAGACCCTGAGGCTGGGCTTCAGGGAATGGTGTCCAGTCCCCAGCTCTGGCATTTTACTAGCCATGTAGTCTTATACAAAAACTCAGTTTCTTTCTGTTTTCTTATCTCTCAAGTGGGTAAACTTGGATTTTATGAAGCACTTTGAAATATCCGAAGTACTTGCATAGATATGATCGTGTTGTTACAAAATGAAGAGAAGCAAAAGCACTGACTGAGTAAACTAAAGGATTACTAGTCATGTGTTTCGGAGAAGGCAATGGCAGCCCACTCCAGTACTCTTGCCTGGAAAATCCCATGGACGGTGGAGCCTGGTGGGCTGACGTCTATGGGTCGCACAGAGTCGGACACGACTGAAGCGACTTAGCAGTAGCAGCAGTGATGTGTTTATGTTGGGCTTACTCTTAGCAGTGTTGCTCATTTGTGGAAAAGTAGTGTCTTCAGCTGGGTTGTATTCTGCTTTATGTGTAAATACACGATTGTATTGTCTACATCGACACACATATGACTGTACATATAAAAATGGATCTTATGCATTGCAGAGACGAAGTGATTCCCCTCGGGGACGGAGACATTTGGACCTTGTGTCCCCTTCTGTCCATGAAACCTGGAGAGTATTCCTACTTTAGCCCCCGCACCATGTCAATGTGGGCTGGCCCGGATCACTGGCGCTTTAGACCTCGACTTAAACGTATGTACTTCTAGACAGAACTGTTAAGAAGAGAAAGTGCAGATAACCAGCCAGTCTGCCTTTCAGCTCAGGATGGGAAAATGCCCATCAGTCTTGTACCTCCCAACAAGCTGTAGGAAATACACAAGATAAGCAGCCTCCTGGTTGGACAGGCAGTTGACCTGGCCCGGGATGAGGGATCAGTTAAGACTGAAGCCTCTAAGTGGGAAGGTCTGGAGGTGCCGAGTGAGTGAGTGCATGGGTGCACGCTGCAGCCCCCTGAGGGGCTCCGCCAGCATTGTGACTTTTGTATTCTCTCTTTGAAAAGAAGTGATTAATTAGCGTACCTTTTATTGAGTGTTCTCAGCAGAAACAGAGATCGTAAGGATAGATATTGGGTATAAGATTTGCCTTTCCTAGTGCTGCTCCGACGCTCCGATACAAGTGCACTCTCGCGGTCAGTAGGGCTGTCAGGCAGAGTCGCGGGATGGGCAAATGAATGGCCCGAGAGGCGAGCAGTGCTGACACGTGACTTCGTTTCTGCAGGTGACACTGCTTCACAATCAGAGCACAGAAAGAAGAGCTCAAAGGACTTTAAAATTGACTTTGACGATGATATTGACTTTGATGTACATTTTCGAAAAACAAAGGTTTGTGCTAGATTTATTATCCTTTGTGCTTTCACAAATTCTTTGCACTCCTCTTCCCCTTTCATCTGTGCTTTTTAAGAATTCATATAAATTTAACTCTTAGAGTAAATGGATAGTTTCATTCTCCCTCAGTCCCTGAAGGAATTGAAAGAGTCCCAGACTCAGTGGCAGAGAGACTCACGATGAATAATGTCTCACAGAATCACTCCTTTACACAGAAAGGGGAAGACTGTTGCAGCTGTATGTATATAGACCATTTTTATTAAAGATGCATAAAAACTACTTTTCTTTTTCTTTAAAATCAATAGGCTGTTACTGTTCTGACCAAGTTGACATTGGAGAACCAGAATTGGAGAGCCACCACCCTTCCTACAGATTTCCAGTATGAGACGGAAAATCTGGTCCAGCTGCATCTCAAACCAGGCACCAGGGTAAAGCTGCTCTTTGGTTCCCTGAGGTCATGCTGTCGTTGCACCCCTTCTTAGCCTCAGAGGTATCAGTGGCCAGTAGTGTGACCGTTGATGCCTCTGAGGAGGAGCGTGTGAGGTGGGACTCGTCTGAGCCCAAGGCAGTTGCCAGGAGATGGCATGGGGAGGGCAGAGCTGGAGGGTAATGCTGGCAGGACAGATGAAGTGCCTCACCTGCCTCGAACGCCGGACACTCTGGCCTACCTCCTCACGGGCAAGGGGGATGAACAGCGCTTTGTCCAGGTTTTACATGGCATTGGTTACTCCTTGATTCTTTGATTCTCATTAGAGTTGTGGATTCAGAAGCCAGGTGCTCTCTCCAGCTCTCACAGCCTCCCCACGATCACGCCATACGCTCAAGCCTCCTGTGATGTGCGGGGGGTGCAGCTGCCAGTCCTTGGGCCCCCAGTGCTGCACAGCCTGCCTGCATTCCTTCCATGCCTATTCAGACGAGCGCTCTGGCTGTGCCGGTGTGCACCGCAGTCGCTGTTCGCTTCATTTGCCCGTGGCCCCCGGTGATGCTAAGCAGCAAGCCTGCACTCCTGTTGCCGGGGTAACCAGGCAGTGGGTCATGCTCAGTCCCTTTTACCCGGACCCTCTGCTCATTTGCATTCCTGGTTGTTTTCATCTTTGCTGTCAAGTCTACAAACAGTTGATAGTTTCCTCTGCCTTATTTTACCTGTCTCTCCACAAGTCTTAATGATACATATACAGTTCCCTGAATTCACTCATATTGCACATTCTGTTCTTATAATTTAACACTGGTCATTTTCTTTCTAATCAGTACTGTTCAGTTAACAGAAATGCTCTTAAAAATGTGGAAAGAATGAATATGTTATATGTCAGTTAAACCTCAATTTAAAATAATGCAGAAGGAGAGACAGTCGCAGTAGCAGAAGCAGCCACGGCCACAGTCAGTGTCAGACACACAGCTGTTTGCTCGAGTCAGAAACCAGAGCCCTGAGGTGGAGGGGCAGAGCCAGGCTGCTGGGGGGCGGAAGGAAGACAGCGAGACACCCCACCAAACTGACCCAGCCTCAGCCGCTTTCCTAGCCACAAGCCACAAGCCACCTCCTCTCTCAAGCCATATGAACATTGAGGGGTGTGGCTTAGGTGGTAATTTGCATTTTCAGATGTGAAAATGGTTAAAACAAGGTCATTGCATCACTGCACTCCAGGAATTGTCTTTTTTGTATTTTGTGTGTTTTTTCCCATCATTGTTTCTTAGAGAGGAAAGAATTCTTGCTTCTGATTATCCACAGGAACAAATTTCCCTTCATGTTTATCAGGGCAGGCAGGCAGAAGCCCAGGATTCCTCACCTCTTCTTTCCAGGAGAGCAACACTAGAAAAGTGACTATTAAATAGCAGAAAGTAGACACCAAATGATTATTAAGCAAACACCCAATCTGGATAAAGACTATACAGGTCAACCACCCATTCTCTTTAATATCTTAAAGAGCAATGTTAATAGCAGCCAGTGAATACATGAGGGGTCTCACATACCCTTCCTGAAACATTTCTAATAGACTATGGACAATTTAGAGTGTGTTGAGAGTATTCCACACAGGGAGGGATTTAGAAATCATCATATGAAGAAAAGTGGGAGAAAGTGGGTAATTCTTAATAAAAATCTGTTGTTTATTTTTGGATTTGTATTATAAAAACATTGAGGTTTGGGGGCTACTTTTGGAGTATATAATTATATTAGGTTATACTAAAATATTCAGTGTGCTTCTGTAAACTGTACACACCTTTAATCTCATGTCCTCCACCCCAGAGACACACCCTAGATGAAGATCAGTGCCCTAAAGGCCTGAAAATCTGGAGGGCTGTGGTGGACAGGCACTCCCAGGAGAGGAGGCAGACTTGTTCTGTGAGACCCCTCGAAGGTGGTTCTTGGCCCTTGGGTGTGGTGCAGAAAGGAGGGCTGCTGGGGAGCAGTCACGGCCCAGGAGTGGGACTGGCTGCCTGAGAGTTACAACAGGGAGTGAGTGTTCTGTCAAAACTAGTCAATAAGCAGCCACAAGTAGACTTCGTTTCAGATAGGCGTAGGTGGTTTTGTTTTTAGTGAAGGAACATGTTTTCAAATAAATTTGTGGGCAGACCTAATTGTGGCTTGGCTGCTTCTGCGTCTTTGGGATAGCTGGCAGCTAGGAGCCCTGCTGCCCTGGGCTTTCTCTAGAGTGGAGTTGGGCGGTGAGTTAGAAGTGGACTGGGTGAGGTGATTTTCCAGGACCCTAATGTTCTGGGATGTGCATTGTTGGAACTAAGGTCATCTCCCCAGCCTAGTCTGCTGCTACTGTTAAGTCGCTTCAGTCGTGTCCGACTCTGCGATCCCATAGACGGAAGCCCACCAGGCTCCCCCGTCCCTGGGATTCTCCAGGCAAGAGTACTGGAGTGGGTTTCCATTTCCTTCTCCAATGCATGAAAGTGAAAAGTGAAAGGGAAGTCTCTCAGTCGTGTCCGACTCTTAGCGACCCCATGGACTGCAGCCTACCAGGCTCCCCCGTCCATGGGATTCTCCAGGCAAGAGTACTGGAGTGGGGTTCCATTTCCTTCTCCAATGCATGAAAGTGAAAAGTGAAAGGGAAGTCTCTCAGTCACGTCCGACTCTTAGCGACCCCATGGACTGCAGCCTACCAGGCTCCTCCGTCCATGGGATTTTCCAGGCAAGAGTACTGGAGTGGGGTGCCATTGCCTTCTCCGAAGGCTAGCCTAGTCTACTAGCTGCTTTTCTAGAAATTGCTCTCTGAAGCTGTACTTTGCTCCATTCAGTTACTGAAGGTGGCCCAAGGTCAGAAGGCAGGGACCGAGCATTGTGAAGAAATTGGAAACTACGATTACAACAACCCTAACGACACCTCCAACTTCTGCCCTGGGTTACAGGTAAGCAGGGGCAAGCATTCTGTCCTCTTTTCGGCAGGGTCTCTGCCTCCCTTGTCCTTTCCTGTAGGCAGAAGGCTGCAGGACATTCTGATCCGGTAGGGGTCTGTGTGTGCTTGCCCTGCCCCAAGCTTCAGAACTGAGCAGAGCCGGGGAGCAGCCGGACCTCGGCCTGCCTCACGCTGAGCTCTGCACGCAGGAGAAAAGCGGACATAGTCCAGTCAACGTGTGGATGGAGTGTTCATCCTGTACAAAGCACTTAGCTTGGCTATTTTCAGATTTCAAAGGAAAAGAAACGCTCTTCCCACTCAGGAACTAAAGTTTTGGGTGGGGAGACAAAACGCATAGACGTGTGATGCCAGTGTGTTCTAACGGGGAAAAGGTATATGGAGTGGATCTCAGGAGACCACGTTATAGCCCTGATTGTGGTTCACACATTGTGAACTTGTACAAACTGCTCCCCCGCTTTAGATCTTGCTTAGACTAGATAATCTCAGAATCCCTTCTGTGACTCTGTGAATGAGATAGCCTGACAGAGGGGGAGATATTAGACCCCATGTGTTCCTGAGAATGAGGAGAGGAGAAAGAATAGGAAGAACAGTTTATTTACTGTACTTTCTTTCTTGGAAGAGAGTTAGCTTTTTATATTATATTTTTATTTATAGTTTTTTATATTATATTTATTATATTTTATATTATTTTTTATATTTTTATTTATATATTACTTTTTATTTATATTTTAGTGAAAATCTAGTTGGCCACTTGACCAGTGCTCCTCAAACTTAGTGTACGTAAGAATCACTGGGAGAGCCTATTAAAAAACCACCTCCTAGGCCCCACCCAGAGATCTGGTCTGTTTCTGCTGGGCTCAGTCCAAGAATGTCTTTGTCACCAGCTCCCAGCAGGACCCCTGCCGCTGGCCAGCTGGCAGGTCACGTCTCTGGGGTTTCAGGAATGCTTTCTGTAAAAGGAGATCCTAAACTGTTTAGAGACAAAGGACGCTGTGGTGATGACCGTGTTCCTTTGAACTCTCACTGCAGAGGTCTTAGTTAACAGATGCCTCCCTAGTACCGTCTTTGCACAACAGGAAGATGACTAGAGGACCTCGAAGCCCATGACCTCTCAGGTGCTCTGTTCTTGCTGGGTATGGGATCTGTTGCAAAGCTGTTTCTGAGCCCCTCACACAGCTCTGCCTAACTTGAAGAGCTATTTCCTTGCCCAGGCCGCTGACAGCGATTATGAAGAGTCTGATGACTTATTTGAGGGACCAGGTGGAACCCTTGGCCATTCTGACCATCCACCTGCGACCACACAAGACAGCAACGAGGCATCTGAGGCCCACGGGTTGGACATCACCACTTACAGGGAGTCAAATCTGGTAGCTGAGCCTCAGAAGGTAAAGACGAAGCCAGGAGTTACAGCCGATGTTGTTTGCCTGAGAGCTGCTTAATTTGCCTCTTATATGAGAATCGTATTAGTCTGAGCTTGATTTTTTTTTTTCCTTCTTGACTTTAACCCATTACTCTCTAAGTGGCTGATTCTTAAATAAGGCTGTAGAGAATGGGCTGATACCGATTATGTTTGTGTGGAACCAGCCATCTCTCCAAAGATTGTGGTAAACCATATGACTAGGGACAAGCCTGCTGTGCACGCGCAGTACGCGAGTGAAGCCTGCAGAAAGAGAAGTGGGCTGGGTAAGGGCAGGTGTAGCTTTGGAAAATCTAGACCAGATTCAATTCATATAAAGTTAACATGTATCAAGCATCTATTCCATACCAAAATGGCAGGCTTGGTGCTTTTATATATATTTGATTCACTTTTCTCTTTTACACTGCAATTCCAGGGTACCCTTAATGAAGACTGTACTTGATCAAAAAGAAATTATCAGTAGATTGAAATGAGGGACTCTATTTTAATACGTCCAAAGAAAGCTCAAACTTGGTAGTGTAAACTAAGTTTATTCATTATTTCATCTCCAGACTTTTTCAAAGAGCTGATGGTAAATGCTTCTTCTGCTTAGTTTTACTTGTCACATACCGTTCTCAGGTAAATAAAATTGAAATTCAGTATGCCAAGACTGCCAAAAAGATGGACATGAAGAAGCTGAAGCAGAGCATGTGGAGTCTGCTGACGGAGACCCCCAAGCAGGCAGATGCAGAGGTAACGGGTTCCTCTCTCTGGTGCTCGGCACCGAGGCGGGCGCGGCTCGTGTCTGTGCGCCAGCTTCAGTAGCGCCAACCTGAAAAGCAGTTGTTCAGCAATACAAGGACGACATCAGACCTCCGAAACGGAAGTGGACCAAGTGTGTGAACCGGCGGGTCACACGGAAGGTGGTACAGATGGATCTTTTTTCTTCCAAATGCACCAAAGAAATTGTTTCGGTTTCATTCCAATGCAGGCTTTCCTTTTTCGAGTTCCAGCTTCATAGGTTTACGTTGCTGTCAAAAAGTAAACTGGGCCCATTCTGATCCCGGAGTGTCCTTTCCTCTGTCAGGTAAACCACAGTGAGGATGGAGAAGCAGGACCCCTTGAGGAGGGGCCTGACAAGAAACTCAGCAGTCTCACAAAGGACCTGCAGAAGAGGTGTGTGCGTGCCGCAGACGGCCCTGCCCCCCGCCTCAGCGCTCCTCACCCCTGCCCTCCTCACCCCTCCCCTCCTCACCCCTCCCCTCCTCACCCCTCCCGCTCCTCCCCAAGTTGTTGGTGTAACAGAGCCCCCCTCCACACAGGACATGCCATTTTCACACTTCTTGCAGTTTTTCCATTCCTTCTCTGCATTGATAAATGAGTTAAGGTAGCCCACCTTTAAAAAAGGCATTTTTCTGTACCAGTGGCTGGAATAGAACAGGAAATATTTCCAAATAAGAAACTGGAAAAACCTGCTTCTAAAAGGCATCTGAAATATTTCTTTGTTTCCCATTAGTTTATTCACTAGGCATGTGTATTCATACTTGATGAAAGTGCCTTTGTTCCTGGAGTTGCAGTGACAGCTAAATACTTCCTGGCCTTTCTCTTTCACAGCCTGCCTCCCCTTATGGCTCAGAACCTCTCCATACCTCTGGCCTTTGCGTGCCTCCTACATTTAGCCAATGAGAAGGTAGGTAGACCTGGTAAGCATGGACTATTACAGTCTGCCTACAGGAGCTTTTTATGGGATAACTTAAGTGCAGTGACTTACATAGTACCTACCTTCAACCCAGAGCATTAACCAGATACTGAAAAATTGCTGAGAAAAAAGGCCAACATGTATGAGTAGAGATGAAAATTACAAGGAGGATCCCAGTGGGAAAATTTTAGATGTTGAAGTTGTGATCTGTCGGTTCCCAACTTGAAAACACGTAAGGTGCTTTTACATCACTGGGCGTCAAAGGCCAGATCCTTCCAGTGTGAAAGTCAGGACAGGTGGGCACCGTGGTGGAGAAAAGGGGAGCGAGGAGGCAGCAAGGAGACAGACGCTGAAGGAGAGCTGACTGAGCGGAGTGGCCGTGGGGCAGTCACTGCGGAGCTGGCCGGACCTGTCTTCCCAGTGGACGCTTCCAGGAGGCAGGCGCCCCAGTGAAGCAGCCGGCAAGCCCGGGCACTTGGTGCTGCCTGAAGTGTGGTGACCTCTCGTGTGCCCAGGACACGGCTGGGCTGTAGCACAAGCCGCGATCTTCACCAGGGCTGGAGCTAGACGCCTTCATGGTGTCACTGCCAGCTTCCCTCGTGGACGTCGGTGCTGTGGGCTCCCCCTTGGGTGTGTTCTCCCAGCCCAGCCAGGCCCCCGAAACACAGTGCCACCCCCGAAGCTCAGAAGCACCCTGAGTCCAGATTCTGAAGGTGTGAGCGACTCCACCACTGAGCCAGCTGGAGGGTCAGCGCTGGCTAGGGCCTCGTGTCTGCTTGAGAGCGAGGCTTCATTACCCTCCCTCGACTCCCAGGCGGCCGGGGCCGGGCAGATAGTGCTGGGAAGCGCGAGCGACTGCAGGCTTCACTGGGTCCGCATGCTCTGCCACCGCTTCGCCCGCAGCAGCAGAGACAGCTTTGCTTGCTTTGCTATGATCAGATTTCTCCAAGGGGCCCTGGAGTGCTCAGCATTGGAAGAATCGGGAGGTGTTCCCAGACCAGCACCTGCTGGGCTGGCCTTTGGACTGTTTGAGGAGATCTCACTGGCAGCACTGGCTGACAGCTACCAGATAATCCCCAGGGATCCACGGTGACTCAGAGCTTAAGCGCCACCAAGACAGGTCTCACACCTTGTGCCAGAGCATGGCGCTGGTGCGGTCCGCCTCCTCCCAGCCTCTCATCCCATCTGGGCTCCTCACCAGCCCCTAGTCACGAGCTGCCCCTTGGCCGTCATGGGGGAGGCGAGGTGTGTGCTCTCCATCTTTCGCAGGGGAAGGTGTGCCTGGAAAGGGGTGTGTGGTCCGGGTACAGTTAGGCCTCCGTGTGCCAAGGGGCTGCTGACAGCTGTTTAGCCCTGGGGGGACAGCTGCCTAGGGTTGGTGGAAGATCCATGAGGTGGGAGGGTCCAAGAGGAAGTGGGAGGCAGAAAAAGGCCTGTGCAGAGATGGGAGAGAGAGAGCGGTGTCAGGGCATCACCCAGGGGGAGGTTTCGGGCAGGGCAGGAAGGCCACGCATGGATGGGGCTGACGTGCCTGTACCGTGGCCCCTGGTGGGCTCCCTGTCGCTTCCCCCAGTCTCCCAGCTCAGCCGTTGGTCCTTTACAGAGATTGTCGCAGGAGCCAGGCTTGCATTTTGCTTTCCTTCCAGCAGTCGACAGAGCTTTGGAGCCAGCTTTTTCATGCAGGTTACAGTCGCTGTTGACAGTGTCACTTATAAGCACGGAGACAAGCCTGGTTCTTTGTGGTTACCACCTTGTTACCTCCAAGTTTGGTTTCTGGTTCCTGTATCTTCTGTGCACTAGCATTCACCTGTGTTTGATCTTCCTTCAGAATCTGAAGCTGGAAGGAACCAAGGATCTTTCGGATGTTCTGGTGTGGCAGGAGGACTGAGCTCGTGGGGCGCTCCTCACTCCCAGTGACCAGGATGCCCACACTTGGGGCTGAGATGCCAGGGGTTCGAGGCGAGGCTGCCATGACTGCCTTCTCCCAGCGCACCTTCTCCCCTTCACTGTCTGCGAACCAGCTCCCTGACCAACTCTGTCCTTGATCGAAATTTTCTGTTCTGTGGTGACCACCTAGGAGGGAAGAGAGGGCAAGGATACCGTCCCTGATTACGGAAACAGTGTCCACTCTTCGTACCCAAGTAGTTTGTCTCCTCCATTGCTCTGTTCTCCATACTTTATTCTTGTAGAAAAGAATTCCCCAGTAGTACTTGTCCTTGAATAGCTACCAAAACCTTGTATATAAAGCATATATACACCATATATATGCTTACGAGTGTGTATATAAGCTTAAAAATAAAATCCTTTGATAATTTGTTTTACAAACTAGCTGAATGCCCACTACATAAGTATCAGACCTGGTTTTAACACTTGTTTGGTATCAGGCAGGAAATCCTTAAGGGCTGAGGTGATCTGTCTTGTAGAATAGGGGTTTCAAGATTGGGTCCATTGAGGGGCTTCCCTGGGGGTCCAGTGGTTAAGAATCCACCTTGCAGCGTAAGGGACACTGGTTCAATTCCTCGTCCGGGAAGATCCCACATGCCGCAGGGCACTAAGCCTGTGCACCACAACTGCTGAGCTCCCAACCACAGCTGAAGCCCGCACACCCAGAGCCATGCTCCACAATGAGAAGCCGGGCACTGCAGTGACGAGTAGCCCCTGATTGCTGCAACTAGAGAAAAACCCAGTCCATCAACAAAGACCAGCACAGCCACAAGTAAAACAGATTTGCTTAAAAAAAAAAAAAAGAAAAGATTGGTTCTCTTGGGCCTATAGTTCTGCTAGAGGGTGATAAGAGTAAAAATTTCCAACATTTACTAAGTGACTACTAAGTACTTTCTGTGGCTGACTTTTCAGCCTTTTCAGAATCCCCTGTGAGGAACATCCTGTTAAGTATTATCCCTCCCACTTTACAGAGGAGAGACAGGTACACGAAGAGAAAGTAACGCACGTGGGAGAAGACGGCCAACTGCCGAGACCTTGGCCTTGAACCAGGAAGTCTGCTTTTAGACCTTTATTATTAGCTACTATGCTCCACGTGCTCATGTCACAGGCTCCATACTTGGAGATGTTGATCCAAATACTTGTATCCTTGGCAGGTCCTGGGTCTCTGCCAGAGCACCCTGTCACCATCCATGGGGTAAATAGCTTGGATGTTCGGTCAGAAGCAGTGAAGGATGTGCCTGGTGATTACTCCTGATAATAACTTGCTCCTAAACCCCAAAGCACACAAAACAAAAACCAGTCCCAGGATTTTCCTGTGGTTAAGACTTCACCTTCTAATGCAGAGGGTGTGGGTTTGATCCCTGGTCGGGGAGCTGAGATCCCACATGCCTCATAACCAAGAAACCAAAACAAGATAGAAACAATATTGTTAACAAATTCAGTAAAGACTTTAAAAACGGTCCACATAAAAAATCTTAAGCCAGTCCCGTCTCCCGAGGAATGTACTTTCCAAATTGTGTCCAAGATACCACCCAGGCTGCCGAATGGAGAGGTTTAGACCTGTGGACGTGCTTCAGGAGGAAAAGCAGTGCTGAGTGAGAATCCACACCCCGTCCTGGGCCGAAGCCGCAGCACCTCTCTCCAGGTCTGGGGAGTGCCCGTCCTCTCGCTGCGATCGCCAGCCAAGCCCCTCCTGTGTCCAGCACACATCTCTGTCGTGGGGCCTGGTCAGGGCCTGTCGTTCAGTTGCTAAGTTGTGTCCGACTCTGCAACCCCATGGATCGCAGCATGCCAAGCCTCCCTGTCCCTCACAGAGTTTGCCCAAGTTCATGTCCGTTGAATTGGTCTGCCAATAAAACTGGCAGGGGTGGTAACAGCTTCTTCAATGAATTCCTCTTCTCTCCACCCTGCTTCTTGCAAGCTTCTCCCCCTCCTTCACATGGTTGCTGTGCCAGGATTCATTTGGCCACTGGAGTTACTCTTCACGTGGGTTTCTCCCCCATGCAGGCTAATACACTGTTTTTCTTTGTTAATGTGTTTTTTTGTTAAAAAAAAAAAAATCTCAGATCAAAAGAGCTGATGGGAAAGTTGGGCAACTGCATATAGAAATAAAAGCAAATATAAATAGGACCTAATCAAAAATTTGGGCTTCCCTGCTGGAAAGAATCTGCCTGCAGTGCAGGAGACCCTGGTTTGATCCCTGGATAGGGAAGATCCCCTGGAGAAGGAAATGGCAACCACTCGAGTATTCTTGTCTGTGGATAATTCCACAGACAGAGGAGCCTGGAGGGCTATAGTCCACAGGGTAGCAAAGAGTTGGACACGACTGAGCAACTAACACTTTCAATCAAAGGTTTATGAAATAAGACGGGGTTGCATTTGTGTCCCTTTATAAGATTTTCAAAGGAATAAAATCCTCAAATCAGGGAGAAAAAAACCCTTACAGATTAAATGGGACCATATGGCATTTGTACCTGTCATCCCACAGGCCGTGGAGGGCCTCTCTCTTAGCGGGTTGATATCTTAATCCTGTTCATTCTCGATTAAACGTCTCTCCTTGTTTGTAATTTCACCGCCCCATCTTGGCAATGACAGTTCAGACTTTGTGGTGCTGCAGTGGGCAGTTGGGGGTGCATTTCCAATAAAGATAAACTTCCTTTGTTCTTTGGGGATGGTCGGTTGGAAGGTTTCCTTGTGGAGCTCAGTCTCCCAAATTTCCCTGCTTATCAGGAGGCTCTGGGGCAAACGTCATGATTTCTGAAAAGAAGCCCAGAGTATTTTTCATAACAGAAATCTTTTTCCTAGGGACAGTTTTCCTTGGATGAGAAAGTGGAATTCACATACGACTGGGTTTCCCAAAGTGGGATCTGGTGACAGTTCCTCAGGAATTACAGATATTGCAGAAGCAGGGAGCAGAGGGACCAAGCCCTGGAGGGAAAGGAGATGAGGAGAGTCTGAGCTTGCAGAAAGAGCGATGAGGCAGGAACACAGGTCATGGGGAGACAGGAAGGCGGAAAGCTCCCATGTGCCAGGAGAGTAGGTTAGTGAGGAAAGAAGAAAAGACACGGAGGTGGACACACCGCTACAACATGGGTGTCTTGGCCAAAACACAGCTGCTTCACTGTGTCAATATGGAGGCCTAGGATGGAAAAGAATACACTGGGAGGTTGGGATTGACCTATACTCACTGCTATATACAAAACAGACAACACGAACACCCTGTATACAATGTGTGTGTGTGTGCTGCCGTGTCCGACTCTGTGACCCCATGGACTGCAGTCCGCCAGGATCCTCTGTCCATGGGATTCTCCAGGCAAGAATACTGGTGTGGGTTGCCATTTCCTCCTCCAAGGGATCTTCCCAACCCAGGGATCAAACCCATGTCTCTTGTGTCTCTTGCGTTGGCAGGCAGATTCTCTTAACCTAGCACCACCTGCGAAGCCCAACTGTGTATCATGGGGAACTCTATTCCACAGTCTGTAATAATACGTATATTTACAACTGATTCACTCTGCTGTACAGCAGAGATTAGCACGTTATAAATCAATTATACTCCAACAAAAATTAATTTAAAAAAGGGAAGCCCAGTTGGAAAACCATCTCTCTGTTCTTACAGATGAATGAGAGTGCTAACCTTATGGTACTGCCTCTGGGCCTCAGTCCCGCCTTATGTTAAAGTCAAGACGGGAGCTGTACCATCAGGAGACTAGTCAGGAGATAGAAATCCCATACATGAACACAGAAATTGTAGTAAGAACTGCTTACTGGGTGTAAAGAATTGTTGATACTGAAAGGGTAAGAAGAGAACTCATTCTAGGGTATCAGGTAAGTAAGTAGCAACTGCCAGAAGCAACCAGGCAAGGACTGGGAAAGCCATGGGCACAAAGAGAAAAACTTAAGAGACTTTGAACAGGAGTTCCACAGAGCGGAAATTGACCTGGGCTGACGGGGACGCAGTGAGGCTGGGTCTCAGTGTTGGGAAATGTACAAACTGCAGCCTCAGGAAGGAATAACTGCTGCTAGGGGTGGGGTGGGAGTCGCTGGGAACCCTCACAGGATGGGGAAGCAAGTGACGGGGCAGGTCACTTTTCCTGCAGCCCTGCAGCCTTCCTCACATGCCTCTCCTTGGCATCAACTGACAAGGAGCGGCTGGCAAGGTGGAAATGTGGTCTGCAGTGCGCTGGACGCAGCATTGCCCAAAAGAGAATAGGTGGTGGGTTTGGAGCTGAGGATGGTTACTTAAGGGACTTCCCAGGCGACGCCAGTGGTAAAGAACCCTCCTGGCAGTGCAGGAGACCTAAGAAACGGGAGTTCGGTCTCTGGGTTGGGAAGATCCTCTGGAGAAGGGCCTGGTAACCCACTCCAGTATTCTTTCCTGGAGAATTCCATGAACAGAGGAGCCTGGTGGGGTACAGTTCATAGAGTCTCAAAGAGTCGGACACGACTGAAGCTACTTAGCACACAGGCAATATTCCCAGAAACATTTTTTAAGAGAGCCTCTCTTCTATTTCCTCCTAACCACGGTTGAGACTGGGTGCAAGGTGAGCAGGAGGCAACCTTGAGCATGGAAGCCACATCCCAGGGGTGCAGAAGATACAGACAGAGGGAATCCAAGTCCTTAGTGACCCCACAGCGGCCAGGTCAGTCCCCCACAGCCTATGATAGAATCCCTTTGATGTGAAAACAAAAGCACTGTGTTGAAACCACAGTGACGTGGCCCTTTCTGTTAGATGAAGCTGAGTCTCATCCTCTGACACAGATGCAGTCAGGCAGCTCACCCCTGAGGACACACCAAGAGCAGGCGAGGAGATGCGGGCCAGCAGGGAAAAGCAAGTCAAGGCAGCAAAGGGATCAAACAGCGGGGAATGAAAGATCTTATGAAGGGTTGGCAAGACTGTGAGGAAACTGGTTCTCTCCCCATTGCTGGGAGAAGTGGACGTCGCTGCAGCCTCTGTGGAGAACAACTGGGCAGTAGATATTTCATAACAAACATAGGCACCCTCCAACTCAACAATGACATTTCTAGATCTTTCTTTTAGAGACATACTCAACTAGGTACACAGAGAGGCTTGTAAAGAACATTCTTTACAGCATTAATTAATTAATTAATTAAAATATCTAAATACTAAATGTCTACCATTGATGAAGTTATTAAATAAAAGTAAACAGCCATAATTAATTAAAAAATTAAAACTAGAACTACCATATCATCCAGTCATCCTTCTGGGTGTGTATCCCACAGAACTGAAAGCAAGCTCTCCAGGAGATATTCGCATATCCGTGTTCACTGCAGCATTATTCACTACAGCCCAAAGGTGGAGGCACCCCAATATCCATCCATCTGGGATGGCCACACTGTAAGTTATCGCAGTTGCAGGGTGGAGGGAGTTGCCTGGGGCAGTGGGGGGAGATCCACAGGCAGGCCTCGAGTCTGCCAGCAGCTCATTCTGCGATGTGGGCAAGTCGCTTCCTGTCGCTCTGGCCCTGGGCCCCTCATGTGTAAACACTGGGGTTGAATGGACCTCTTCCAGCTGGCCTGGTTTTCATCTGCTGAGAACAATGATTCCAGTGTGCCAGCCGGGCAGACGCACTCAGTCGGCCTCAGGAACTGCGGGGCTGGAGCGGCGCGGGGACACTGATGTCAGATCACGGATGTCAGCACCCACAGCTGGCTGAAAAGAACGTGCCCTCCAGGCGCGAGTTACAACGGACTGGTTATCTGAAAGGATACATGACGCTGGATGGGGGTCTCTTCTCTGCTTTTCTGCTTACAGTGAGGTCAACTGTGTGCCCCCTGCCCCCGGGTCCTGCCCCTGTGTCTCTCTGCTCAGCTGACCCTGGCTGGCCCCTCCCACAGGGCACTGAGAGTCCCAGGGCCTCCAAGCCTGGCTGGCGCTGGCCTCAACTTGGCCTCGTGGAGTCCAGCCTCCCACCACTTTGTCCTGTCTTCTTGCCCTCAAGCATGACCCCATCTCTCTGAATCCTGCTGTCCCTGGTTTCCACTCGGCCGCTCTGTCCTGGAGTGCACCCGGACCTCTCGAGCCCAGAGCCTGTGTGAGCCGCCGGCTGGGGTCAACGCACCAAGTGGTGGGAGGGCTCCCCACAAGAACTCATCAAGGGCAGCCTCGCAGAAGAGAGGTGTTGGGGAAATACAATAAAAAGCACGATCTTCTCCAAACGCATTAAACTCCACAGAGGTAGCAGGAAAATGGTTTTATTATAGCCTAAGCACAAAGCCAGCAAAGGAAATCAAAACATCACCCCAAAATGTGCCTTTTGGCATAAACGTGCTTCAGAGTTGAAGGCAATGAAGAGGCAGAAGTGCAGAAAAGCTGCCTCTATCCTCCCCCTCTTTCACTTAAAGGCAGGTTATAAATTCTCCTCTTACTGGAGACAGACTCTTATCAGCCCAGAGACGGCACCAGAGGAATCCACAAGCAAAGCTCACTCCTTGTCCATTATCTCCTCCCGTATGTTTACCTTCCCATGTCTGGCTCCCTGGGAAGGCTTTCCTTTGTCCTGCTATCCTCCCACACGTTGACTGCTCTTTGTTGAGGATACTCTATAAGCCAGAGTTCCAAGCCACCACCGTGAGTGACTTTTCTGTGGGTTTCTCCCGCAGCACGTGTAATATACCATTTGTTTCTCTTTGTTACTCTGTCTTCCTTCCCATGCAGGGTGTGGGGGGACTAGGAAGAATCAAGGCCTCATGTGTGGTCAGTGTCTGCTCTCTCCTTTCATTAATTACCTGGGGGACACTTGTATTAGACAGGCAACTTGAGTTTGTCTCTGAGTGGCTAGAAGGGTGAAGGCAGGGCGGTTTTCATTAATTTTGACTAAAATGGTCCCTTGGGTAGAACTAGCACTTTACTGAGTAGAGTTTTCCTCTTACACAGAACCTAACAGAAGATAGATCAGCAGGAGAAAATGCATGCAATTTTAATTTTCTGTGTATAGGAGTTTCAGAGAAAAGGAGTGAAAACCCCAAAAGCAGGGAGACACTGGCGCTTATGCGCTTAATAAAGGGTGATAAACTGTGGAGAAATAACTAGACAGATGGGAAAGACTAGAGATCTCTTCAAGAAAATCAGAGATACCAAGGGAATATTTCATGCAAAGATGGGCTCGATAAAGGACAGAAATGGTATGGACCTAACAGAAGCACAAGATATTAAGAAGAGGTGGCAAGAATACACAGAAGAACTGTACAAAAAAGATTTTCACGACCCAGATAATCACGATGATGTGATCACTCACCTAGAGCCAGACATCCTGGAATGTGAAGTCAAGTGGGCCTTAGAAAGCATCACTACAAACAAAGCTAGTAGAGGTGATGGAATTCCAGTTGAGCTATTTCAAATCCTGAAAGATGATGCTGTGAAAGTGTTCCACTCAATATGCCAGCAAATTTGGAAAACTCAGCAGTGGCCACAGGACTGGAAAAGGTCAGTTTTCATTGCAATCCCAAAGAAAGGCAATGCCAAAGAATGCTCAAACTACCGCACAATTGCACTCATCTCACACACTAGTAAAGTAATGCTCAAAATTCTCCAAGCCAGGCTTCAGCAATATGTGAACCGTGAACTTCCTGATGTTCAAGCTGGTTTTAGAAAAGACAGAGGAACCAGAGATCAAATTGCCAACATCCGCTGGATCATCAAAAAAGCAAGAGTTCCAAAAAAACATCTATCTCTGCTTTATTGACTATGCCAAAGCCTTTGACTGTGTGGATCACAATAAACTGTGGAAAATTCTGAAAGAGATGGGAATACCAGACCACCTGACTTGCCTCTTAAGAAACCTATATGTAGGTCAGGAAGCAACAGTTAGAACTGGACATGGAACAACAGACTGGTTCCAAATAGGAAAAGGAGTATGTCAAGGCTGTATATTGTCACCCTGCTTATTTAACTTATATGCAGAGTACATCATGAGAAACGCTGGACTGGAAGAAACACAAGCTGGAATCAAGATTGTCAGGAGAAATATCAATAACCTCAGATATGCAGATGACACCACCCTTAGGGCAGAAAGTGAAGAAGAACTAAAGAGCCTCTTGATGAAAGTGAAAGAGGATAGTGAAAAAGTTGGCTTAAGGCTCAACATTCAGAAAATGAAGATCATGGCGTCTGGTCCCATCACTTTGTTAGGGGAAGCACACTGATTGAAACCACCCACCCCGGCCAGGCACCATAGTAACCATTTGCATGAGTTATTTTATGGCAGGAGATCCTGATAAAGAATACGGAACTAATAAGCCACCACCAACCAGAAGAGTTCAGGAAAGGTCTAAAGGAGACACCGCGCGTCGGTCCACTTCCCAGCATCCTTCTCGCCAGCACCCATCTTGGCTGAGCGATGCGCGCACCACCAGGAAAGACTCTGAATTAGAATGATTGGCCAAAGACCACCTGGAAACTAATCCCATCACCATAAAACCCGACATTGCGAGCCACGTGGCAGAGCAGTTCTCCTGGGTTCCCTTACCCTACTGCTCTCCACTCGGGTGCCCTTTCCCAATAAAATCTCTTTCTTGGTCAGCATGTGTCCCCTTGGACAATTCTTTTCCAAGTGTTAGACAAGAGCCCGGTCTTGGGGCCCTGTAGGGGTCCCCCCATTCGTACAACAACTGGCGACCACGAAGGGACACCCCCATTTTTACTGGGGCTGACATCCAGACCGCTCGGGGTACTCCAGGACCAGCTTGCCTGCCAACGGATCTGACCCAGCAGCCGCGACTGGGACTCGTTTGTCCCTGGTCTCCTCCTGACGCGGACAACTGGCCAGGGTGCCCCGACCGGGTAAGGAACCAGAGATTCTGTTGTTTGTCTCACCCCTCCTTTCAATCTATCCCATCCTATTTTTCTAGTCCCCCGGTCCTGGACGCAGGAGTCTGGT
>NW_011495064.1:3202498-3210820 GCF_000754665.1 Bison bison bison
GTAAGGCCACCCCTTTTTTTCTTTCCCTCCCCTTTTTTTGTTTTTCCTCTTTCTCTCCCGGACTCTTACACCTTTTGTCTCTTCCCACTCCCTCTCTCTCAACCTGGCCTCTTTTCCTCTCTGTGAAGACCAAGTTATTTCCATTCACTCTGTCTGTCGATACTTGGGCCTGAAGTTCTGGGTCTTTGCAAGAGATTTTCTGAGAGGCTACACTCTCTGCTCCCTATCAAGTGTGCTTTTTTGTTCTTGGGGAGACAGTCGGGCGTTAGAAGCTCTCCATTGGGTGCCCTGTTTCTATAAATTCAGCCATTTAATTGAGCATTTGGCTGAGTGCTTCCATGTGGAAGTGATTGATGGGGTTCAGTATAGTCGCACCTGGTCTTGAGTGAAAATTAACACCCTAGACACATCCTTAGGGGTTAATTCACCTTTCAGGACCAGTCCTACAGCACCGTTGATTGTGCTTACTACTGAACATTTCCTTTGGTGCATATACAATCAGGCAATTTGGGACCAGGAGAGAGCTTACAATCTCTCTAGAGTCAGATATAGGGGCATCCACCCCAATACTGGTCCCCTGAGAATGAGATATAAACTATACTGTCACTAAAATGGGAAATAAGCCTAGCTTCCCTTTAGACACCCCGCTGGGTTGTCTTTTGGCCCACTGGGAGGGATACCAACTGGAAGGGCTAAAAAAGAAAAAACTTATCAAATACTGTACTCAACACTGGCCTACTTACTCCCTGGAAGGAGGGGGAAAATGGCCTCAGTCAGGATCACTTGGATACAACACCATTTTACAGCTCAGTCTATACTGCAAACGCGAGGGTAAATACAAGGAAGTTCCCTATGTCCAGGCCTTTATGGCCCTCTACCAGGATTCCGGGAAAAAGGGAAAACATAAGCTTGAGGACTTTGATAAATGCTCTTCCAAAATCCTTTTAGCAAGGTCTGAAACAGAAGATCCCCTTGACCTTCTCTTGACCTCCTCTGCTTCAGCAGAGAAGTCATGGGGAATGGAAGGTAAGACACACCTGGGAGTCACGAGCTCGGATCTGGAAGTCAGGAGGCTAGGCCCGGGAGTCACGAGCTTGGACCCCGGAAGTCAAGGACCCGGACTCCTCCATATGGTCCTTCCCCCATGGCGTTATGAACAGGAAGTAAGCTTTGTCTCCACAGAAGGAAAGCTCATCCTCAGACAAAATCTGCCCCCTAAGAGAGGTACCAGACGGGGAGGGGGGAACTATGCACGTTCATGTTCCGTTCTCTGTGCAAGACATTACCCAATGCAAGGAACGATTGGGCTCATATTCCGAGAACCCCCAGAAATTTAAGGATGAATTTGAGCGTCTTAGCCTTAACTTCTCCCTCACCTGGAGGGATATAATGGTCATCCTCACCTGGTGTTGTAATGATGAGGAAAAAGCTCAAATCGTAGATCAGGCTAGAAAATTGGCTGATGAAAGACAGCGGGTAGATGTCAGTCTGGCCCCTGCCGAAGAGGCAATCCCCTCTACAAAGCCAGACTGGAATCCTAAAACAAGGGCAGGAAAGGAATCCTTAAGACACCTCATTACTTGCCTACTACAGGGAATGACCCAGGGTGTCTGAAAGGTTGTTAATTATAATGAGATAAAAGAGGTTACACAGGAAGAAAATGAAAATCCAGCTGTTTTTTGGGGCTGACTCACAGAAGCCTTTAAAAACTTTACCAAGACAGATCTAAAAAGTATGGAAGGAAGGGTCCTGTTGGCCCATTCTTTCATAACCTAGGCAGCCCCAGACATAAGGAGAAAATTACAAAAACTAGGAAAATTTCCCAATTTCTGATTTGGTGGAGGAGGCAAATAGGGTGTTTTGAACAGGGACCAGGAGCAGGAAGCAAAAAGGGAGCAAAAGGAAGCCCGAAAAGATAGGAGAATAGAGAGGCAGACCCAGGCCTTGGCCCAACAACAGGCTAAAATCCTGGCTTTGATTCATACTGCCACTACGCGAGAGTCTGGGAGAGACCAAGGAAGGAAAAAGGATCTTAACAATCCACCACGGTTGAGACACACCCAGTGTGCCTAGTGCAAAGAGGGTGGGCATTGGAAAAGGGAGTGCCCATATCGCCCTAAGGGAAGGTATATGGAGACCCCTAAACCTGCTCCCTCTGTATTAGTCCTGGGCGATCGGGACTGACGGTGCCCAGAGGCTCGAGAAACCCCCGCGAATGGTGAGGTCCAGATCACTCCTCCCGACCCTTGGGTGACTCTACAAATACAAGGTAAGGATGTGAACTTTCTTTTAGACATGGGGGCTGCCTTCTCTGTTCTTCCTTTCCGATTAGGACCTTTAGACTCCCAGACTAAAATGGTGATAGTGGTAGATGGAAAACCCCAAAGCCGAAATTTTACTAAGCCCCTCCATTGTAAGGTGGGCAATTGGCAAGGAACCCACCCCTTCTTATACATCCCTGGTTGCCCTGCTCCCCTACTGGGGAGAGACCTTTGCCGCCTCCAGACCAGAGTGACTTGGGGAAAGCTAAAAGCCGATAATTTCCTTTGCCTAGTGTCTGAATATTTACAGTCAGATGTAGAAAGGGAAGAGTCTGTCCCTTTCTTAGATGAGGTCAATCCCCAGGTGTGGGATGTCTCCAGCCCTGGTCTAGCCATAAATGTTCCACCGGTAAAGATTCTTCTAAGGCCAAATGCTCCCTACCCCTGGAAAAGACAATATCCCTTAAAAGCAGAAGCTCTTGAAGGTCTTAGACCATTAGTTAACAAATACCAAGATACTGGAATTCTAATCACCTGTGAGTCTCCTTGCAATACTCCAATCTTGCCTGTTAAAGAACCAGATGGATCTTATCGATTCGTCCAGGATCTAAGAGCTGTTAATGAAGCTGTGGTTCCCATCCACCCCACAGTCCCAAACCTGTACACCCTCCTATCCCAAGTCCCAGGAAATGCTAAGTACTTCTCAGTCTTGGATCCTAAAGATGCCTTCTTCTGCATTCCTCTCCATCCTGAATCCCAAAAACTCTTTGCTTTTGAGTGGCGGGACTTGGAAACAAGGGAGGCCATACAACTCTGCTGGACTCAACTACCACAAGGGTTTAGGGACAGCCCTCATATTTTCGGGACTTCCTTGGGGAGAGAACTAAGGGAATTAACTTTAACAAGCAGCAATCTAATACAATATGTGGATGACTTGCTCATAGCTAGTCCAGACTTTACCAGCTCTCAAACGGACACTATTAAAACTAAATTTCCTGTATGAAAAGGGTTATCAAGTATCCCCCAAGAAAGCTCAGATTAGCTTAACCCAAGTAAAATACCTTGGATTTATAATTATGGAAGGAAAAAGAATGCTCGACCCCCAGAGGAAATCCCTCATTTTAAATACTCCGTACCGCCCCCCCACCCCCCGCCCCAAAAAAAACCACTTAGGGGATTTTTAGGAATGACTGGGTTTTGCAGGATCTGGATTCCTAATTACGGCAATCTGGCCCGACCCCTATATGAAAAGTTAAGAGGGAAAGAGGAAGAGCCACTCGACTGGGATGAGACCTGAAAGGTGGCCTTTAATGCCCTAAAAGAGTCTATCACTACAGCCCCAGCTTTAGGCCTCCCAAACCTGGAAAAGCCTTTCAAGCTTTATGTTTCTGAAAGGATAGGAACTGCTCTTGGGATGTTAGGACAAATGATGGGGCCTATATTACAACCCGTGGCTTATCTCTCAAAACAACTAGATGAGGTGGCCAGAGGGTGGCCCACTTGCCTCCAGCAGCAGCGGCCACCGCTCTTATGGTTAAGGAGGCATCTAAGCTGACCTGGGTCAGCCACCACAGTGTAACGCCTCACCAGGTGCATGCAGTCTTGGAAACTAAAAGGGATAGGTGGGTGACGGGGGGAAGGATCACCCAATACCAAGCCCTCCTCCTTGACACTCCAGAAATAAAGTTGAGGGTCTGTCAGACTTTAAATCCAGCCACCTTACTGCCAGATCCCCCTACTTCCCCTTTGGATCACCAGTGCATGCAAATCACAGTCGAGTTATACTCTACTCGCCCGGACCTATCAGAGACACCTTTATCTGACCCAGAGGACAAATGGTACCCAGATGGCAGTCGTTTTGTAGAAAAGGGAGAGAGGAAAGCAGGATATGCTGTAGTGAGCCTGGAAGAAACTAAGGAAAGCGGGTCTCTTCCCCCAGACACCTCAGCCCAGAAAGCTGAACTTTTTGCCCTGACAAGAGCTTTGGAATTAGGGGAAGGAAAGAGGATTAATGTGTATACGGACTCTAAGTATGCTTTCCTCATCCTGCAGGCCCATGCAGCAATTTGGAAAGAAAGAGGGATGCTCAGTGCTCGAAGCTCTCCTATTAAACACAAAGAGCTCATTCTCAGGCTCCTGGAAGCATCAGACTTCCTGCTAAATTAGCTACCATCCACTGCAAGGGTCACCAAAAGGGGCAAGAGGAGGCCCAGAGAAACAGAAAAGCTGATCAGGAGGCAAAACGAGCTGCTAGGGAAGCTACTCCTGTCACTGCTATCTGCCCCCTTTTCCCCAAGGAAACTCTGACTCCAGATTATACCCCAGAGGAGCATTCCCGATATGCTGAGCGGGGCTGGGAGATTCAGTCACATGGGTGGTTTCTGACTGATCAGGCCCAAGTAATACTCCCTGACTCTCAGGTTTGGAAAATTATTAACTCCTGACATAAAAGTACCCATTTTGGAAGAGATAATCTGGAAATCTTGCTCAAGCCTATTCTCTACCATCCCCAGTTGGCTAAGGTTGTTAGGTCACACAGAATTGTGATACCTGTCTAAGAAATAATCCAAAAACCAGACCCTTGCCACCTCCTCTAATTAAACCTGTCCAACATCGGGGATCATACCCAGGAGAGGACTGTCAGGTGGATTTTACAGCCATGCCAAAGACCCAAGGGTTTTCTTATTTGCTAGTCTTTATTGACACGTTCACAGGATGGATTGAAGCATTCCCTACTAAGACAGAGAGAGCCACAGAAGTCTGTAAAGCTCTGCTGAAGGAGATAGTACCTAGGTTTGGGTTGCCTCCATCACTTCAGAGTGACAATGGGCCCTCATTTACAGCCACGATATCCCAAAACCTGGCTGCATGCTTAGGCATAAAATACCGCTTCCACTCATCCTGGAGGCCTCAAGCTTCGGGAAAGGTAGAGAGAGCCAACCAGACTCTTAAAAGGGCTCTGGCCAAGCTATGTCAAGAAACACATAAGTGGATCCATATGCTACCCATAGCCCTCATGAGGGTACGACAGCCCCCAAACAGCCACTATTATTAAGCCCTTATGAAATGATGTATGGACGTCCATTCTTAACTTCTGATTTGTTTTTTGATGAGGACGCCAATACTCTCTTAAAACATATAATTGACCTGGGAAGGTTTCAACAAGAACTCCAACGATATGGAGAACAGATCCTCCCTAGACCACAGGAAAACTTGAAAAATCTCCAGGTAGAGCTGGGGGACCAAGTATTAGTAAAGATCTGGCAAGAAAAAGGGAGTCCAAGCCAGTGGTCCGAGAAATGGACAGGACCATATCAGGCTGTCCTAGTAAGTTCAACTGCTGTAAAAGTGAAGGGTCCATCTGCCTGGGTCCACAATTCTAGAATAAAACCCTATGGCCTACAGGAGGGGGAGATGGGGACTGAGGCTCTGAAACCAGAGGACAACTATTCCTGTGAACCTGTTGAAGATCTCAGACTCTTGTTCGGGCGGAACCCCATCAACTCTCCCTCAGATAAGTAAAAATGCATCATATGATGTTCTTCCTCTTTCTAATCGTATCTCTCTGTGTGGCTATTAATATCTCCCTAAACGAGGCATATACACTTGCAAACCACACTGCTTCTCAACTCAACCTAACCAGCCCCTGCTGGATCTGCATTAATGGCAGAAGTTGGGGGTATGTCCACCCTATCCCAGGGTATCAGTGACCCACCCTTCCAGCTGAGCTACATGCTGTTACCCAGCACACCCCATCTGGTCGCGGTATGGCCTTTTGGGAAAAAGGGGAAAAAAACTTCACGCCTTGGTATCAGCAAAAACTGTCTATCTTTACCCGCTGGGTAACATCTGCAATCCCACCTGAGCCCTTATTTTCTCTCTTGACTAACATTCCCCAAGTGACCTTCCCTATCTGTCTAAAAAGCGACTCCCTGACAGGGGCGTCAGTGGGAGATCTAGGCAACTTCCAAGGTGTGGTGACCTTCACTATTGAAACTGATGGGAAAAACCAGGACCTAGAAATGTCACTGCTGCTACTGCTACTGCTAAGTCGCTTCAGTCGTGTCCGACTCTTCGCGACCCCATGGACTGTAGCCCACCAGGCTCCTCCGCCCATGGGATTTCCCAGGCAAGAGTACTGCAGTGGGTTGCCATTGCCTTCTCCAAGAAATTTCACTAGGGTATTACGATTTAGCCCAAAGTCTGGGAACTAGAGGTTCTGGCAGAACTGACACACTATACCTATCCCTGAACATGAGGCTCTCCTCGGATACTATTAACCAGTCTCGAAAACCCATGTTCTGTTCTGGACGACCAAAGAACCACACCCATTCATCCTGGTTCCTAAATCAGGCAGGCAACTCTGACCTCTGTTATTCCCTTGTAGGGGTACCCACCCCTGAAAACCTAACCCTGTGTTGGGAGCCTAAATGAAATACTCTCTACCTTGAGGACAAAACCCAGGATGCCTCACAACACTTAAATCCCTTCCTAAATGCCCTCACTGCTGCCGGTTTTGCAGCAAGTGGAGTGACAGTCTCCTCCCAGCTACTAAGAGACTGCCCGTGTTCCATTGTGCCATGTTGCAGCTGTAAGGCAGATGGAAATCCTGTTTCTCTTTGGCAAACCCATTTTGCTGCCCAGCTTAAACCCAGTCATGGTGTCTATTTCATATGTGGGGATAAAGCTTATTTACCCCTACCACCTTTTTGGTCAGGAACTTGCTCCCAAGGTATGTTACACCCCACATAGATCTGGCCTGGAGTAATACTTCCTTGCCTTTACCAGTATATACCCAGTTCTTGGGTCCAGTGATAACTGTCTCATTAGGCCTCCTGTTTGTATACTCCAACTCCTTACAAAGTTTATTTCCAGCAGACTCCAGCAGTTCCAAGCCAAATTGATGTTACTACAAGGGTGGAAGCTGGTTTCAGATGTGGAACACCCCAACTTAGATCAGATAGAGAGAGACTTCTGCTCTGCTAGGCAGGCCTACGCCCATGCACAGCAGGAAGAAGTTACAGAAGGAAAAGACCTCTGCCCCAATTCCCAAGAAGTATCTTGAGTATGAAGTGTCTCAGGGGGGACTTGTTAGGGGAAGCACACTGACATTGAAACCGCCCACCCTGGCCAGGCACCATAGTAACCATTTGCACGAGTTGTTTTATGACAGGAGATCCTGATAAGGAATACGGAACTAATAAGCCACCACCAACCAGAAGAGTTCAGGAAAGGTCTAAAGGAGACACCGCGTGTCTGTCCACTTCCCAGAATCTCTCTCGCCAACATCCATCTTGGCTGAGCGATGCGCACGCCACCAGGAAAGACTCTGAATTAGAATGATTGGCCAAAGACCACCCGGAAACTAATCCCATCACCATAAAACCCGACATTGCGAGCCACGTGGCAGAGCAGTTCTCCTGGGTTCCCTTACCCTACTGCACTCCACCCGGGTGCCCTTTCCCAATAAAATCTCTTTCTTGGTCAGCACGTGTCTCCTTGGACAATTCGCTTCCGAGTGTTAGACAAGAGCCTGGTCTTGGGGCCCTGTAGGAGTCCCCCGCTTCCTACAACAACTTCATGGGAAATAGATGAGGAAACAGTGGAAACAGTGTCAGAATTGTTTTGGGGGGCTGCAAAATCACTGCAGATGGTGACTGTAGCCATGAAATTAAAAGACGCTTACTCCTTGGAAGAAAAGTTGTGAGCAACCAAGATCAGATCAGATCAGTCGCTCAGTCGTGTCCGACTCTTTGCAACCCCATGAATCACAGCACGCCAGGCCTCCCTGTCCATCACCAAATCCTGGAGTTCACTCAGACTCACGTCCATAGAGTCAGTGATGCCAACCAGCCATCTCATCCTCTGTCGTCCCCTTCTCCTCTTGCCCTCAATCCCTCCCAGCATCAGAGTCTTTTCCAATGAGTCAACTCTTCGCATGAGGTGGCCAAAGTACTGGAGTTTCAGTTTTAGCATCATTCCTTCCAAAGAAATCCCAGGGCTAATCTCCTTTAGAATGGACTGGTTGGATCTCCTTGCAGTCCAAGGGACTCTCAAGAGT
>NW_011495064.1:3210920-3218353 GCF_000754665.1 Bison bison bison
TAGGAATATGCTATCTAGGTTGGTCATAACTTTCCTTCCAAGGAGTAAGCGTCTTTTAATTTCATGGCTGCAGTCACCATCTGCAGTGATTTTGCAGCCAAGAAAAATAAAGTCTGACACTGTTTCCACTGTTTCCCCATCTATTTCCCATGAAGTGATGGGACCAGATGCCATGATCTTCATTTTCTGAATGTTGAGCTTTAAGCCAACTTTTTCACTCTCCACTTTCACTTTCATCAAGAGGCTTTTTAGCTCCACTTCACTTTCTGCCATAAGGGTGGTGTCATCTGCATATCTGAGGTTATTGATATTTCTCCCAGCAATCTTGATTTCAGCTTGTGTTTCTTCCAGTCCAGCGTTTCTCATGATGTGCTCTGCATATAAGTTAAATAAACAGGGTGACAATATACAGCCTTGACATACTCCTTTTCCTATTTGGAACCAGTCTGTTGTTCCATGTCCAGTTCTAACTGTTGCTTCCTGACCTGCATACAAATTTCTCAAGAGGCAGATCAGGTGGTCTGGTATTCCCATCTCTTTCAGAATTTTCCACAGTTTATTGTGATCCACACAGTCAAAGGCTTTGGCATAGTCAATAAAGCAGAAATAGATGTTTATTTTGGAACTCTCTTGCTTTTTCCATGATCTAGCGGATGTTGGCAATTTGATCTCTGGTTCCTCTGCCTTTTCTAAAACCAGCTTGAACATCTGGAAGTTCACGGTTTACATATTGCTGAAGCCTGGCTTGGAGAATTTTGAGCATTACTTTACTAGTGTGTGAGATGAGTGCAATTGTGCAGTAGTTTGAGCATTCTTTGGCATTGCCTTTCTTTGGGATTGCAATGAAAACTGACCTTTTCCAGTCCTGTGGCCACTGCTGAGTTTTCCAAATTTGCTGGCATATTGAGTGCAGCACTTTCACAGCATCATCTTTCAGGATTTGGAATAGCTCAACTGGAATTCCATCACCTCCACTAGCTTTGTTCACAGTGATGCTTTCTAAGGCCCACTTGACTTCACATTCCAGGATGTCTGGCTCTAGGTGAGTGATCACACCATCGTGATTATCTGGGTCGTGAAGATCTTTTTTGTACATTTCTTCTGTGTATTCTTGCCATCTCTTCTTAATATCTTCTGCTTTTGTTAGGTCCATACCATTTCTGTCCTTTATCGAGCCCATCTTTGCATGAAATGTTCCCTTGGTATCTCTGATTTTCTTGAAGAGATCTCTAGTCTTTCCCATTCTGTTGTTTTCCTCTATTTCTTTGCATTGATCGCTGAAGAAGGCTTTCTTATCTCTTCTTGCTATTCTTTGGAACTCTGCATTCAGATGTTTATATCTTTCCTTTTCTCCTTTGCTTTTTGCTTCTCTTCTTTTCACAGCTATTTG
The DNA here is from genome assembly GCF_000754665.1 of Bison bison bison. Classification (NCBI taxonomy): domain Eukaryota; kingdom Metazoa; phylum Chordata; class Mammalia; order Artiodactyla; family Bovidae; genus Bison; species Bison bison. The sequence continues at coordinate 3,212,311 of NW_011495064.1, forward strand.
TAAGGCCTCCCCAGACAGCCATTTTGCTTTTTTGCATTTCTTTTCCATGGGGATGGTCTTGATCCCTGTCTCCTGTACAATGCCATGAACCTCATTCCATAGTTCATCAGGCACTCTATCTGTCAGATCTAGTCCCTTAAATCTATTTCTCACTTCCACTGTATAATCATAAGGGATTTGATTTAGGTCATACCTGAATGGTCTAGTGGTTTTCCCTACTTTCTTCCATTTAAGTCTGAATTTGGCAATAAGGAGTTCATGGTCTGAGCCACAGTCAGCTCCTGGTCTTGTTTTTGCTGACTGTATAGAGCTTCTCCATCTTTGGCTGCAAAGAATATAATCAATCTGATTTCGGTGTTGACCATCTGGTGATGTCCATGTATAGAGTCTTGTCTTGTGTTGTTGGAAGAGGGTGTTTGCTATGACCAGTGCCTTCTCTTGGCAAAACTCTATTAGTCTTTGCCCTGCTTCATTCCGTATTCCAAGGCCAAATTTGCCTGTTACTCCAGGTGTTTCTTGTCTTCCTACTTTTTCATTCCAGTCCCCTATAATTTTTGGGTGTTAGTTCTAAAAGGTCTTGTAGGTCTTCATAGAACCGTTCAACTTCAGCTTCTTCAGCGTTACTGGTTGGGGCATAGACTTGGATTACTGTGATATTGAATGATTTGCCTTGGAAACGAACAGAGATCATTCTGTCGTTTTTGAGATTGCATCCAAGTACTGCATTTCGGACTCTTTTGTTGACCATGATGGCTACTCCATTTCTTCTAAGGGATTCCTGCCCACAGTAGTAGATATAATGGTCATCTGAGTTAAATTCACCCATTCCAGTCCATTTCAGTTTGCTGATTCCTATAATGTCGACATTCACTCTTGCCATCTCTTGTTTAACTACTTCCAATTTGCCTTGATTCATGGACCTGACATTCCAGGTTCCTGTGCAATATTGCTCTTTACAGCATCAGGTCTTGCTTCTATCACTAGTCACATCCACAGCTAACCTAGATAGCATATTCAAAAGCAGAGACGTTACTTTGCCAACAAAGGTTCGTCTAGGCAAGGCTATGGTTTTTCCTGTGGTCGTGTATGGATGTGAGAGTTGGACTGTGAAGAAAGCAGAGCACCAAAGAATTGATGCTTTTGAACTGTGGTGTTGGAGAAGACTCTTGAGAGTCCCTTGGACTGCAAGGAGATCCAACCAGTCTATCCTAACGGAGATCAGCCCTGGGTGTTCTTTGGAAGGAATGATGGTAAAGCTGGAACTCCAGTACTTTGGCCACCTCATGTGAAGAGTTGACTCATTGGAAAAGACTCTGATGCTGGGAGGGATTGGGGGCAGGAGGAGAAGGGGACGACAGAGGATGAGATGGCTGGATGGACATGAGTTTGAGTGAATTCCGGGAGTTGGTGATGGACAGGGAGGCCCAGCGTGCTGCAATTCATGGGGTCGCAAAGAGTCGGACACGACTGAGCGACTGACCTGAACTGAACTGAACTAGACAGAGAAAGGGGGTTTGGGTTCTTAGGGGCTATAACTGTGGGAAGGTGACTAGGAAAACTAAAGCTTTGTTTATTTCCTGATGCAGCCACAGCATCTCCTTTGGGCTTCCCAGGTGGCACAGTGGTAAAGAATCTGCCTGCTGATGCAGGAAGATGCAGGAGATATGGGTCAGGAAGATCCGCTGGAGGAGGGCACGACAACCCGCTCCAGTAGTCTTGCCTGGGAAATCCCAGGGACAGAGAGCCTGGAGGGCTCCAATCCATGGGGCTGTAAAACTGTTATTTTAGACTTAGTGACTAGACAACAAGTGAGGTCACCAGGGTTCTTATTATGGGAAGAGAACACCTTTACAAACGAACATTTACATCCTGCTTTTTGGCAGAAAGGGTGAGAGAACAGTTCCTGTGTGTGCTGTTTCTCACTTGCCTTCAAGTCAAAAGGATCCTTACTCTAAACGGGCATATTTTGGGGTGGCATGTTCTAAATCCCTTCAGCTGCATTAGCTGAACAAATTATCACCAAGCCCATATATTCTTGGCACCTGGTTTTTATATAGTATAGAAAAGCTAAACATATTTGAGTCTATGAATAAACATGAAAAACTGTGCTATAAAGACATGTTTGTTTCTGAAGATTGTGAGATGGGCAACTTCCCTGATGGGTCAGTGGTTATGGTTTTGTGCTCCCACTCCAGAGGCGAGAGTTTGATCCCTGGGCGGGGAACTAAAATCCCACATGCTGTGCAGTGCAGCCAAGAAAAACAAATGAAAGGAAAAAAAAGAAAAGAAAAATACATGAATTTAAAAAAAAGGGTATATAAAGCGAAGTTCTAAACACCTCTTTGAGTGCCTCATATCTGAGTGCTCCCGTGTGTGTGTGACACATATGTTAATAAACGTTTACAAAAGATTGTGAGATGGTCTATATTTTAAAAATTTACTAGTCTGCTCATAGAATACTGGTATGTGACAGACAGTTCATTATTATCCACTTCCTAGTTTTCTCTGTTAAAGGAAGTCTATAAATGGTTAAAAATTATAAATCACTATATGTAATTAAAACTACTAGAAACAATATGAATGAAGGGAAACAATTATGCACAAAAAGTATGCGAGGAAAGCATGATGTGTTTTCCGTAAGGAAATGTACGAGGAATGAATGTGTTTTAATTAAGAGCAACTTTATTATAAAGTAGCATGACTGGTTTTTCCAGAATGAAAAGAGGAAAATAAACAAAGGGCTGAATGAACAGAAGAAAGCTGTAAAAGTTTTGCAGAAAAGAGATCTGATCTCATGTAGTCAAACTGAATAAGATTTGAGTGGATTTATTTACAAGGTTAAAAAAATGAGCCTTAAAGCCATGACACCATAAAATTCCTAAAAGAGAACATACACAACTTATTCTCTGACATAAATCGTACCAATGTTTTCTTAGGTCTCCCAGGGCAATAGAAGTACAGGCAAAAGTTAACAAATGGGACCTAATCAAACGTACAAGCTTTCGCACAGCAAAGGAAACCATAAACAAAATGAAAAGACAGCCTGCAGACTGGGAGTAAATATTTGCAAATGATGCAACCAACAAGGGATCAGCTTCCAAAACATACAGGCAGCTCCTTCAATAACAAAAAAAACAACTCAATCAAAAGATATGCAGAAGACCTAAACAGACATTTCTCCAAAGAAGATGTACAGATGGCCAATAGGCACATGAAAAGATGCTCAACATCACCAATTATTAGAGAAATGCAAGTCAAAACCATAATAAGGTACCACCTCACACCAGTCAGCATGGCCACCATTCAGAAATCTAAGATCAACAAACACTGGAGAGGCCGTGGAGAAAACGGAGCCCTCCTACACTGTTGGTGGGGATGTAAAGCGGTGCAGCCACTATGGAAAACAGTATGAAGATCTCTCAAAAAATGAAAACTAGAGTTCCATATAACCCAGCAATCCCACTCCTGGGCATATATTCAGACAAAACTGTAATCAAAAAGATAGATGCACCCCTATGTTCATAACAGCACTAGTCACAGTAGCCAAGACATGGAAACACCCTAAATGCCCATCAGCAGAGGAATGGATAAAGCAGATGTGGTGTGTGTGCATACCACTTGAAACCCTACTCAGCCACTAAAAAGAGCGAAATAAGGCCATTTGCAGCAACATGGATGGGCCTAGAGATTACCACACCAAACAAAGTGAGTCAGAAAGACAAACGCCATATGTTATAACGTATACGTGGAATCTAAAATGCAACACAAATGAACCTACCTACGAAACAGACTCACGGACATAGAGAACAAACTTGCTTGCCAAGGGGAGGGGCGGAAGGAAAGGGATGGACTGGAAACTAGGGCTTGGCGGAGGCAAACTCTTCCATTTGGAATGGATAAACGATAAGGTCCTACTGCGCACCACAGGGAGCTATCTCCAACCTTCTGGGATAACCATATTGGAAAAGAATATTTAAAAAAAAGAATGTATGTATGTGTAAAACAGAGTCACTTTGCTGTACAGCAGAGATTGGCACAGCATTGTAAATCAATTATACTTCAATTAAAAAAAAGATAAGAATATCAATACATGAAACAACAACAAAATAAAACACTGTCAAAAATTTTTGATAGAGTTGAAATAAAAAAGATTAAGCCCTGCAGAAAAATACCCCTAAAAGAGACAGTATCTTTTAAAGCCTGAGGCCCTGAGCAGCATCCAACCACACTTCAGTAAATTCCTAAAACATAGATTCATTAGGCCCTGCCAGGCCCTTTGCTTCCAGCCCTCGTCTTCCAATTTAGAAACCTAACAGGGAGTATCCGTTTATGCAAGATTTACGAGCAGTAAATGAGGCCATCATCCCTATTCACCCACTGGTGCCAAACCCTATGCCCTCCTCACCCAAGTGCCAGGGAACACCCAATATTTCTCTCTTTTGGACCTCAAAGATGCATTTTTCTGTATTCCCCTACAACCAGACTCTCAATATCTTTTTACCTTTAAATGAAGGGACCCTAATACCCGAGGTTACCCAAGACACTGGGACAGAGATGCTGCGGGGTTTCCAGGATGGCCCTTATCTTTTTGAAAAGGCGTTAACGAAGGAACTGAGGGAACCAAGACTTCCAAAAGGGAACTCTGCATGGCTTCTCACTGCGGTGGCTTCTCTCTCTGTGGAGCACCAGCTCTGGGGCGCACGGGCTGCAGGAGTTGCAGCCCACAGGCTCTAGACCGCAGGCTCAGCAGCCGTGCCACACGCGCTCAGCCGCTCTGCAGCCTGTGGGCTCTTCCCGGGCCGGGAATTGAACCAGTGCCCCCTGTACTAGCAAGCAGATTCTTACCCACTGCACCACCAGGGAAGTCCATCCTTCCTTTCTGACCTCGATAAACGTGTCCTCAGTCAGCCTGGAAGGCCGAGTCCAGTCTAAACTTCTTGGTCTCCTTGGATTTCCTATTGAAAGCCTCGGCCATGGCCCAGCCCCTGCTCTATCCTGCACCACGAGGGGCCCCTGGCATGTGTGCGAGCGCCCAGCCACTCATCACACGGCAGCCGCCCTGCAAATAGCAGCCCTTGGCCCAGGGCCGCGTTTGCTGGCGTCACGATCTGCATCGGAGGACGGCTGCTGAGCAGAGGTCTGCACGGGCCTGCCAGAAAGCACTAGGCTGCTTGGTTATTTCTGTCTTTTTCTAGAGGAAAGTCAAGTTTTATCACTTTAGGAATCCAAAAAGGATTGTACACGATAGCTTACGGTGAACAATGTCGGATTCATGATCTCCAAAGAAGATTTAGCTTAGGGCCCAGGGACCAGGCTTGATCACTCAAGAGCTTTCGTGCAGCAGAGTTTATTAAAGAAACAAAAGGGACAGAGAGCGCTTCTGACATAGACATCAGAAGGGGGATGAGAGTGCCCCCCTCACTAGTGTTAACAAGGGAATTATATACTCTTTTAACTTGTTATTACAATAAATCAAAAGAATGTCTCAAGGTTGTAAAAATTGTTACCAGACCTACTCCCACAATTTACATTTTAAGATAACAGGACAAAAAAAAAAAAAGATAACAGGACTAGAACTTAAGGATAGAAAAATTTTACCAGACCCATTCCCACTATATACTTTCTAAGATATCAGAATTAGTCAGGTTTTCAGGAAGGAGGAACTCTCCTCAAGCAGGATACATTGTTGCTATATAATCCTTAGTACAGAGTTTAAACTGAGTTGTTTGTTGTATAATCATCAGTTTCGGGCTTAAAGAAAAAAAGGTTTATGTGACTAAGATTAAGGAATGTAGAGAAAAAGAAAAGACATTTGTCCTTTCCTCCTCCTTAAGAATTCCAGACCCCTGTCTCCTCCTCAGGGAACCCAGACTTCTTATCAACCTGACTAGGAATTGACTCATTCTCCCCCTTTTCTCTTAGGAGAATTATGTTGCCAAGGGAAAGGGGAGTCGTTTTCATTCCATAACTACTTCCTGCTGCAGAGGGGCACTGTCGCTAAATTGTTGAGGCACCATATTCTCCTAACCCTTATATTGAGGGT
>NW_011495064.1:3218453-3220754 GCF_000754665.1 Bison bison bison
CAGTTACAGATGTAAGGCAAAATAGTCATTAAACTAGGTCAAAACATAATCAAAATTAAAAGTTACATTATGTCCATAGTTACATCAGTCCATCTTAGGATTGCTAGATGTCATCAGATCAAGAAGAGGCGTCACATACAACTGTTGTTGGTGAAGGTATTCTCAGAGTTGAAGAAAGTCCTTTCCTTGAAGTGGAGAAACCCACCATGGGAAGCCTTCAACCAAAGAGAAGTTTGAAAGGCTGAAAGCTGAGTCACATACTTAGTTAATTCCAAGGCTTCAGGGTCTATAACAATTTCTGTGAGGAAGAAGGGTCTTCCATAGATACATTCAAAGGGGGACAGTCCCTCCTTTTGGGGGGCAGTCTGAGCCCTCATTAAAGCTATGGGTAGAACTTTAAGCCAATTGTCCTGAGTCTTGAGTTAATTTATGCAGATGTCTCTTAATAATGTCATTAGCCTTTTCTACCTCACCTGAAGACTGGGGTGTCCCGGACAGTGTAAGTGATATCCTGTTCCTAGTGCTTTTGACACCCCTTTAGTTACAGCAGCTTTAAAGGCAGAGCCATTGTTGCTCTGGAGGCTCTGTGGCAGCCCAAACCTGGGAACAACTTCATGTATTAAAATTTTTATAACTTCCTTAGCCTGTTCATTACAGTAGGGAAAGGCCTCAATCCATTCAGTAAAGTGTCTACCCAGACCTATAAGCAAGAAAAACCCATTTATTTTTAGCATATGAGTAAAAGGAACCACAGCCTCCTTTATTATTTGTAAATCTTGAACTAGTCTCCATTTATTGTTTGACTTTTTCACACACAAAATAGGAGTGTTGCATGGACTATTACAGGGAATTAGTAGCCCCTGCTCCCTTAAATTCTCAATGATGGGTTTTAACCCTTCCTTACGGGCTTTAGTGGGTACTCCTTTTGATGTGGAAATAGGTGAGGGTCTTTGAGGTTGATAATGACAAGAACAGCATTTTGTGCTCGACCACCGTTTTTCCATCAGCCCACACTTTAGGATTTACATTTTGTTCAATTAATGGGAGAGAAAGAGCAGGCTCCGTATTCATGAAAATAGAGATCTGGACCTCGCTCAGTATATCCCTTCCCAGAAGGGGTGAGGGAGACTCTGGCACGATCAGAAACTCGTGAGAAAACAGCACAGAGCCCCAGTTGCAGCGTAAGGGATGACTGATATAATAGCCTTTGGCTCATCCAGACAGCCCCATTATGGTGGTGGATCGGGAGGAAAGCGGACCAGAGGCTTCAGTGAGCACAGAGAAAGTTGCCCCAGCATCCAACAGGAAATCGACGGACTGGCCCCCACAGTTATTAATACCCTGGGTTCCTCAGGTGTAATTAGGACAGGAGCTTGTGTGGGGACCCCCGGGCACCTTCAGTCCCAACTGTCCTGAGACCCCGACCCCTGGGGCCTCCACCTCTGAGGGCAGTCTCTCCTCCAGTGTGGTCCTTTGCAGACCGGACAGGGAGCAGGGGGTCGCTTAGACATCTGAGAGCAGCTTCGTTTGAGATGCCCCTCCTTTCCACAGTACTAGCAAGCCTGTCCCTTTTCACCTGGGCTCCTCTGGGCATTTTTCTCTTCAGGCTAATTCATAACGTTTTCCACAGTCATCGCTAGAGCCTGGGCCTTTCCTTTGGTTCTTTTCTGTTGTCGTTTTTCCTCCTCATATTCTTCACTGTAATATATTGTCTGAGCCAGCTGCAGCAGTTTTTCTAAAGACTGATTTGGTCCAAACGCCCATTTTTGTAACTCACAGCGGATATCTGGAGCTGACTGAGTGAGAAATTTATCTTTTAAGGCTGTCTCTCCCTCTGCATTCTCAGGAGAAATATTAGTGAACTTTCTAAGGTCTTCCCAAAGTCTCTCTAGGAATCTGCCGGGAGCTTCTTTCTCTCCTTGTTCTATGTCAGCCAACTTAGCATAATTTAGAGGCTTAGTTCGAGCTATCTTAAGCCCTTCAATAATGCAATTGAAGAAGTGGGTCTGCCCCCATATCCCTTTCTCTTTGTGATCATCCCAACCTGGGTCTGCTATGGGAACTGCTTGGCTCCCCATAGGGAGGAGAGCTATTTCATGTTCCCGCTTTCCCCTTGCCTCACCCTCAATCCTTTCATCTCCAAAAGCAGTTCAGTTCAGTTTTTCAGTCATGTCCGACTCTTTGCAACTCCATGAATCACAGCACGCCAGGCCTCCCTGTCCATCACCAACTCCCGGAGTTCACTCAAACTCATGTCCATCGAGTTGGTGATGCCATTCAGCCATCTCATCCTCTGTCGTC
>NW_011495064.1:3220854-3221180 GCF_000754665.1 Bison bison bison
GTTGAGGCACCATATTCTCCTAACCCTTATATTGAGGGTCTCTGATCCAGGGGCCCCAAGTAATAGTTGGAGGAGGCTGTGGCACCCGAGGGAGCCTAGACAACCATTTGTAACTTAAAAGCTTTCAAACGGTTAGAAACAAACCCCATTATACAGTTACAGATGTAAGGCAAAATAGTCATTAAACTAGGTTAAAACATAATCAAAATTAAAAGTTACATTATGTCCATAGTTATATCAGTCGGTCTTAGGACTGCTAGATGTCATCAGATTAAAGAGAGGCATCACATGTAATTGTTGTTGGTGAAGATATTGACAGAGTTGAA
>NW_011495064.1:3221280-3233287 GCF_000754665.1 Bison bison bison
TCTTCACATGAGGTGGCCAAAGTACTGGAGTTTCAGCTTCAGCATCGTTCCTTCCAAAGAACACCCAGGGCTGATCTCCTTTAGGATGGACTGGTTGGATCTCCTTGCAGTCCAAGGGACTCTCAAGAGTCTTCTCCAACACCACAGTACAAAATCATCAATTTTTCGGCGCTCAGCTTTCTTCACAGTCCAACTCTCACATCCACATATGACCACTGGAAAAACCATAGCCTTGCCTAGACAGACCTTTTTTGGCAAAGTAATGTCTCTGCTTTTCAATATGCTATCTAGGTTGGTCATAACTTTCCTTCCAAGGAGTAAGTGTCTTTTAATTTCATGGCTGCAATCACCATCTGCAGTGATTTTGGAGCCCAAAAAAAGAAAGTCTGACACGGTTTCCACTGTTTCCCCCTCTATTTCCCATGAAGTGATGGGACCAGATGCCATGATTTTAGTTTTCTGAATGTTGAGCTTTAAGCCAACTTTTTCACTCTCTCTTTTTTTCACTTTCATCTAGAGGCTTTTTAGTTCCTCTTCACTTTCTGCCATAAGGGTGGTGTCATCTGCATATTTGAGGTTATTGATATTTCTCCCAGCAATCTTGATTCCAGCTTGTGCTTCTTCCAGCCCAGCATTTCTCATGATGTACTCTGCATATAAGTTAAATAAGCAGGGTGACAATATACAGCCTTGACGTACTCCTTTTCCTATTTGGAACCAGTCTATTGTTCCATGTCCAGTTCTAACTGTTCATACAGATTTCTCAAGAGGCAGGTCAGGTAGTCTGGTATTCCCATCTCTTTCAGAATTTTCCACAAGCAGTACCTTCCCCCAAAACTTGATCTCTCGAGTTAGGAGTCAGTGTCTGTCCCAAGGCATACATTACATCTCTCCAAGTAAGCTCATAAAATAAAGTTAGTCCCATAAAGGCTACTACTTACTATCTACTAAAGGCTACTTTCTGGATATAGTATCTCTAGGTAGTATCCAGATCTCTTTCTGGATCTACTATCCAGAATCTGGATCTGCTATCTCTACTATCTCTAGATAGTCTCCCAGATCTCTCTTTATCTGTTGTACCTCTGGGTAAGAAAAGGGCTTGTGGATTTTTATGGGTTGGTTCTTTTCCCCAGTGGGGGCCTCCTGAAGAGGCAGTAAGTTGTGTGGCTGTTCCTCAGCCCCTCTAGCTACCCTTCGCATACATTCCCAGGGACAGATTAGAGAAACCTGCTTTTCCTCTCCCTCGTCCTCTGTCTCATCCTGTTTTGGTTGTCTGCGCCTCCTCTACTTTGTCTGAGTTCCTCTTGAAACCAAAGTAGTCTGAGGCTGCATTGGAACTGGGGTTGTTTGAACTTCTGTTGAGCCTGAGGTAACCCTTCCTAGAGGGATTCCTTGACCCTCAGGCTGCTCAGTTGTGAGCCCCAAATACAGAGGCAGAGGCAGAGGACAGGAGGGAGCTGAAGGCTTTACACCCACATCTGTACGCTTAGGACATAAGTCTGGCATGTCTCACAGAGAGAAAAAGAGTAACACACGCGGCACTTCTACCCATTTCCATTGTCTTCTACAGAACCAGTCTAGCTGTAAAACAGTATCGTAATTAAGAGACCCTCCAACCGGCCATTGTCTGCCACCCTCCCACAGGTACTGCGGCCATGCGGATTTGCAAAAGAAAGTCAGGCGTGTGTCTTCTTTAAACTCTGGGGGTCAAACTTATTCCAGTTTTTCAGGACACAATCCAAGGGTGTGAGTCTGGACCTTTGAGTAGCTGCCATCTGTAAGAGAGAAAAAAGCGGCGCCAGCGCCTTTGCCTCCTTCCATCGGAAGTGCCCCTCCCCTGCTGTAGGTGGCGCTATAGACAGACTTTCCGCCGAAGCTTCCCTTCCCGGGCCGGACTTAGTCTGTCCCTTTTAGACGCAGGCGCCCTACTCGTCCCTCCCGATTCTACCACCGAGGCGGGGTGGAGATGCACCAGGGGGAGGCCTGAGGGCATCCCGAGTTGATTTCTGGTTCCATACCACCACGAGCTTTGTTTGATTTTCCAGAGTTCAGTTCAGTTCAGTCGCTCAGTCGTGTCCGACTCTTTGCGACCCCATGAATCACAGCACACGAGACCTCCCTGTCCATCACCAACTCCCAGAGTTCACTCAGACTCACGTCCATAGAGTCAGTGATGCCACCCAGCCATCTCATCCTCTGTCGTCCCCTTCTCCTCCTGACCCCAATCCCTCCCAGCATCAGAGTCTTTTCCAATGAGTCAACTCTTCGCATGAGGTGGCCAAAGTACTGGAGTTTCAGCTTTAGCATCATTCCTTCCAAAGAACACCCAGGGCTGATCTCCTTTAGGATGGACTGGTTGGATCTCCTTGCAGTCCAAGGGACTCTCAAGAGTCTTCTCCAACACCACAGTTCAAAAGCATCAATTCTTCAGTGCTCAGCCTTCTTCACAGTCCAACTCTCACATCCATACATGACCACAGGAAAAACCATAGCCTTGACTAGACGGACTTTTGTTGGCAAAGTGATGTCTCTGCTTTTGATTTTCCAGAGCAGTTTCCTGGAATGTTTCCCAAGGAGGCACTACTAGGGTAAGCATCCGTCTTCTGTGTGCCCATTCACGTCCCTGAGTACAGTCCTGACAGCAGTAGATGAATCATTACCACGTCAGTAAGCCACTGGAGAGCTTTATCTAGTCCACTAAGAGCTAGTACTACTGAAGGAAGAAGCCCACTGTACTCCCAAACTGGGATTCCTGACTTACATTCTTAGAAACCTCATGCTCGCTAGCAGCGCTTCCATCCATATAGTTTGGAGGCACAGCTATGACACGGACTCACTTTTAGGACCCTGGCCCCTGAGGCAGTCAGCCAAGAGAGAGACTCTGCTGAAGCTAGAGTTCTGCCTAGTTCCCGAACATGTTGCTGGCAAGCCTGGGTTCCCCATAACTACTAAGCTTGAGATCTAAGTAAAAGAATGTAGTAATGGCATGAATCACAAGTCCATGGAAAGTCTACGATCCAAAAGATTAGTTTAGTAGTTCTGATTGCCCACGCAATTACGAAATGGTCAAAAGGACCAGGGAAAGGTGACTGAGAAAGGAAAGTTCAGTCCACACACTTTCCCCATCTCTGGTTGCTCCCTAGCAGGGACCTTGGGTTTCTTTTGGCATTGGCAGGTCGGTATAAACACCCAACAAGGCTCCCCTTTTTGGAGATGAGGTCTTTTTGATGAGGTACCACAAAACTGCAGAGCAGGGCTCATCACTTGCTTCGTGCAGGGCATGTCATTCATTCACACAAGCACACCGAAGAGTTAGTAAAGTGGAAAATGTATATACTGAGAAAGCAGAGAGGCTAGAGCTCTGAGTGTTCTTACCTTGTCCTGAAGATCCTGGACAAGCCCCCAAGATGATAGCTTATGGTGAACAATATTGGATTTGTGATCTCCGAAGAAGACTTATCTTTGGGACCAGAGACCAAGAGCTTTTGTGTAGCAGAGTTTTATTAAAATAAGAAAAGGGACAAAGAAAACTTCTGACATAGACATCAGAAGGGGGACGGAGAGTGCCCCACTCGCTAGTCTTTAGCAAGGGAATTATTTTTTAATTAGTTGTTACAATAAATCAAAAGAAGGTTTCAAGGTTGTAAAAATTTTATCAGACCCACTCCCACAATATACATTCTAAAATATCAGAATTAGTCAGAAGATTTTCAGGAGGGAGAACCTGTCCTCAAGCAGGATACATTGTTGTTATATAATCCTTAGTACAGAGTTTAAACTGAGTTTGTTGTGTAATCATCAGTTCTGGCCTTAAAGGAAAAAACATTTTATATGACTAAGACTAAGGAACGTAGAGAAAAAAAAGATGATTTTCCTTTCCTCCTTGAGAATTCCAGACCCCTCTCTCCTCCTCGGGGAACCTGGACTTATCAACCTGCCTAGGAATTGACTCTCTCATACATGGACAAGAGGGTAGAAATACTGAAATGTACAAATGTATTTTCCATGATCAATGTTTATTTCATTACTTTGCAGACAATAGTTTTCTTCTATGGGTTTCTGAAAATATAGCAACCTTCTCATTGACATGTTCTCAATCTTTCTCTTTATATTTTAGAAACTAGAAAGATTTCGACATTTGTTGTTGCTATTGTTTAGTTGCTCAGTTGTGTCCGACTCTTTATGACCCCATGGACTGTAGCCCAGGTTCCTCTGTCCATGAGATTTTCCAGGCAGGAATACTGGAGTGGGTTGCCATTTCCTTCTCCACATGAGGCTGTTTGATCTTAAACTTCCAGCATCCAGGGACGGGCCCTGAGGGGACATGTCTCCTTGTCCCTGCAGAGAGGCTGGCAGAGGCAGCCCTCTGAGGCTTAGGTCCATGATCTAGTTAAGGGTGATTGACATGGCATGCCTGTCTAACGTCAAACTATCTTTGAATTCCTGCGATAAATGCAATTTGATATGTTTTTAGTCTGCTTAGGTTGCCATAATAAAATACCACAGATTGGATGGCTTCAAAGACAGAAATTTATTTTCTTAGAGTTCTGGGGGCTTGAAGTCTGAGATCAGAGGGTCATGGTCAGTCTCTTGTGTGGACCGGGTTCCTGGCTTGCAGACTCCAGCACTTAACAGAATCTCACTGTGAGAGTGAGACAGGCAGACAGAGAGAAAGAATTCCTTCTCTTCTAAAATGGCCACACTTCTGTTGGCTTAGGATCTCGTCCTTAACAACCTCACTTAACCTTACTTACCTCCTAAGGATGCCATCTCCAGACAGAGTCACATGAGCAGTGAGGGCTTCAACATATGAACTCGAGGGAGATACAGTCCAGTCCAGAACCCCAAACTGAGAAGTTGTGAGGGTGAACTGTTTCAGAATTTGAACTTTTTTTTTTTTTAGAATTCTCTGGTGGTCCAGTTAAGACTCCCGTGCATCCACTGCTGGGGGTGAAAGTTGGCTGCTACGAGCCAAGAACACGCCGGGATCCGTGGCCTCCAGAGGAAATGAATTCGATCCAGGGCCAGAGACGAGGCTTGATCACTCGGAGCTTTTTATGTAGCAAAGTTTTATTAAAGTATAAAAAGAGATAGAGAAAGCTTCTGACATAGACATCAGAAGAGGGCAGAAAAAGTGACCCCCTGATAGTTTTTAGCAAGGCGTTATATGCCTGTTATCAGGTTGCTAATCAGATAAAGAACTGCCTCAAAACTGAGGGAGCTGCACCAGGCTCTCGCCCCCAACACACATTTTGAGATAGCATTGGCACAAGGTGACTCATCCCCGGGAATAAAACAGGTGACATGAATCCTGAAGAAAGCCAAATTTCCAAGCAAATAGGTAGTTTCATTAACATAGTTTAAGAGAAGATTTCCATGAGTAAGAAGTACTGGTTTGTTGTGAGCCATTATCAGCTCAAGGTTTGAGTCTTAGGCAGAACTGATTTGAAAAAAGGCAGATTCCAAGGCAAATACATAGTTTCATTAACATAGCTTAAGAAAAACATTTCCATAAGAAACACGCATTGGTTAGCTCAAGGTTTGAGAAAAGTTAAGTTCAGGTGGAACCAGGTGTCGCCATGACAACACAGGATTAAAAGAGGAAAAAAAAAAAGACCCTGCCACTTGCAGCTTATTTCCTCCTGCTCCTTGGGGACCTCTGGTCTCCCTACCAAGGCTATTAACCCTCTCAGGGGCATGGGTTCGGTCCCTGGTCAGGAAAATTCCACAGGCTGCACAGTGCAACCAGAATTTCAATGTTTTTGGATCTCAGAAAGGGAAAATAATGGATATACCATATACTCTGTTAACACGCAAATCTAGAGAAGATCGCTGTAATTAAACATCATAAAATTTCTGCCACAAACTTTTGAAAATTAACCTAAGTGGGAAAAATAAGGCGTATAATTGGCCTCTCTTCACTTCAAGCTCTGCCTCCAAATGACTTATGGGAGATATTGCAGTTTCAGAGCTTTTTAGATTTCAGAGCCTTGAATAACAGGTTATGGACCTGTGTTTTATTTAGGACATTGTATCTGTGTTCACAAGTGAGATAGGCTTATGGTTTTCTATTCTCGTTTTCTATTCTCATCTGCTTTTCGAATCTAGCTAACGATAATCTCAGTGGTAAAGAATCAGCCTGCCAATGCAGGAGATTCAGGTTCAATCTGTAGGTTGGGAAGATCCCCTGGAGAAGGTAATGGCAACTCATTCCAGTATTCTTGCCTGGAAAATCCCATGGACAAAGGAACCTGGAGGGTTGCAGTCCATGGGGGTCGCAAAGAATTGGACATGGCCAAGTGACTGAGCATGCAATAATATTCTTACGAATAAGAGTTACTTCCTTTCTGTTGCCTCTGTTCTAACTTCGCCAACAGCCAAAAATGTGCAGGGTTATCGAGAACCTCTTGGGTCCTTCGTGCACTGCACACCTGCCCATCAGAACTCCACCCCAGGTAGACTAGGTGTGTGACCAGGGCCCCATCCGCACAGGGAAGACAGCCGAGAGCACAGCCTTCTTCATAGAGACCCTTGTCCCTCCCAGACACCAGCACAGCCCCTGGGTGGGCACCTCCAAAGGAGGGGTGTTGGTTCCTGGAGGTGGGTACAGTTCCTACCCAAGGGAGCTGTCGGGGGGCATGGGCTAGGCAGAAGTGAAATTCCATCTCCTACCATTTTCAGCACCCTTTGCTTTATTTTTATTTTTGACTGTGCTGGGTCTTCGTTGTTTTGCTTGGGTTTTCTCTAGTTGCAGGGCATGGGCTCTCACTGTGGTGGCTTCTCCAGTTGAGGCTCACGGGGCACGCGGCCCCAGGAGCTGTAGCACGCAGGCTCAGCAGCGGTGGCTCTAGAGCGCTGTCTCAGTAGCTATGGCACAGGGGCTTAATTGCTCGCGGCATGCGGGATCTTCTCAGACCAGGGATGGAACCTGTGTCCCCTGCAGCGGCAGGCGTCACCAGGGGAGTCCTCACAGCGCCCTTTTGCATCCATGGTGAGCAGCAGCAGCTCCTGGCAGAGGTCAAGGCGGAGGTCCAGAGGACCGTGAAGAGGAAGCAGATCAGGCCCCAGGTAAGTGGCGGGCAGGCCCTGACATTTTCCTTTCTGTAACTGGTTCCCCTCCCCCACTCTACCCTCACCCCAGTGTCAGATGTGGTCAAAGTCCTCTGACTGCCTGGCACTCCTCCTTGGCAACCTTTTCCTGGAATATGACAGCTCAGAGCTAGTCCCCTAGCAATGTCGCCGGGAAAACCCCTGGATTCCTGGAACTTTCCCCAGGCTCCCTGCTAAGTATGACCTTTCCCAAAGGCTTAAGGGAGGCATGCACTTCTGTGATCCAATTTATTTCCGATTACTGCAGTGTACCCTACTGAGCTGGGCATTACTGAACACAGCGGGGCACTGGGTCCCTCCAGCTCTGCTAAGCTATGCACTCTGGCTGCACAGCAATTGTCCAGCTGGAGGTCAGGGGCCTTGGAGGTGGGGGCCCAGAGTGTGTGAGGCTTAAGGCGGCAGTGATGGCAGGAGGGCCTGACCTCCCAGTGCACGCGTACCCACTGGGTCGTTCCATAAAGTTGTTACGAAGGCCACTGCTGTGTGTCCGGCGCTGCACTGCAAGGACACCTGAGACTGGAGCTTGGCCAGCTGGAGGCTGGCGGGAGAACAGATGTAGGAGAAGCAGGACCCTGGGTGGAAGCTGGTCTGGGAAGGGCAGCCAAGGCTCCACGGCTCAGGAGTCAGGGATTCAGATGAGGGGGCGGTGGGCGCTGCGTTTGGGTTTCAGAGGGAGTGAGGAGCCCCCGGGCGTGCAGGAGTGAAACAAGAGTGGAAAGTTTCCGAAGAGAAGGTGGTTCTGCCGTCAGGGAGGGAGGTACCCACGTTACCCATCCGGGTCCTTGGACTCTGCGTGCATGCGTGCTCAGTCGTGTCTGACTCTGTGATCCCCTGGACTGTAGCCCTCCAGGCTCCTCTGTTCGTGAAATTTTCTAGACAGGAATACTGGAGTGAGTTGTCATTTCCTTCTTCAGGGCATCTTCCTGACCCAGGGATGAACCCTGTGTCTCTTGCATCTCCTGCACTGGCAGGCGGATTCTTACCACTGAGCATCCTGGGAAGCACAGGTCTTTGTTTACCTTTGGCCAATTATCTTGCTTCTTTCTTCACACCTGACTGGTCCTTGAACCCTCCCCAAGATGCGTGGGCAACTTTTTCTAAGATGGATCCCACCACAGAGGCCTGTGGGTGCATGTTCATACTTATTATGGGGTGGGGGCCCCTCCCTTTTTGACCCCCAAGAAGGCTTCCTGCACATGTGCAGACAGGGAGGTCTTCCTTGACCTCAGGAGACCTTATCTCTTTAGCAGAGCTCAGCTTTTACCACCAGCTTTGTCCTTGGAGTGTCTGAGTGAGAACAAAGCTTGAATTTTACTCCACTTGACAAACACATGTCCAGCCCAGGGGCCCATCTACCTCCTACCTCATGGCCTCTTATCAATTTCTGTTGATTAAAGAGTCCAAGGACCCAGGTTGGTAACAGAATCCAGCCAAACCAGTGTTAGTTATTGTTGACTATTATGCAGATTCATTTCTGAATTTCAAACACTGACATCACTGAGCCCTTGAAACTGAACTTCAAGGAGGCAGCGGCTGAAGATGGAACAGAAGGGAGCTTTGGAGGCATGTTTTCCAGACCAGAAGGTTTCCATGACCAATGGGACTATTTATTTGCACCTGAAATCATTTCTTTTCAAGTCTAGTTGACTTTATTAAAACCAACCAGTGAAGACTTATGTGCTTCCAAGAGTAACAAGAACTAAATTAGATTACCCTCCTAGATGAAACATCTGGGGAAAAAAGAAAAAAAGACACAATATATAAAATAACGGTTTTTCAAGATGTTGGATAGCAGACAATAAAAGACAGTAATCCCTGAGAAATGGAAAATAAAAGATGTTGCCCCACCAGCCACTCAAGCTAGGCAGTCAAGAACCATACCCTAGGAGACTTCCCTGGTGGCCCAATGGTTAAGAATCCACCTCACAGGGACTGTCCTGGTGGTCCAGTGGTTGGGAGTCGTCCTTCCAATGCAGGGGACATGGGTTCGATCCCTGGTCAGGGAACTAGGATCCCACATGCCTCAGAGCAGCTAAGCCCATGTGCCACAACTACGGAGCCTGCATGCCCCAGAGCCTGCGAGCTACAGCGAAAGATCCCGATGCAGCCAAATAAATAAAATAGAAAAAAAAAAGAATCCACCTTACCTTACAATGCAGGGGACACGGGTTCGAGTCTTGGTCAGGGGGTAGGACCCCACATGCTTCGGGGCAACTAAGACTGCTAATAAGCCCACGAGCTCGAGTCTCAGCCACAAGGGATACGAGCCCCCTGGAGCGAGGCAGAGGGAGAATGCGAAGATGGTGCCCACCTGCCTCTGTCTTTGGAGTGTATTTCAACTGGCCCCAGGCGTGTGTTAAATTAGAGGCCTCCCCTCAGGCCAAAGCTTCAAAATCAGCAAATAAGCCCCTCTGGCAGGAAGTCTGGGCACTTTTCAGTTGGCCACCTCTGCTCTGCTCCTTGGTGCTGGTGAGCTCGCCCTCGAGCCCTCTAAGAACCGTCTGTGCTGCAGCTGTGCAGGGCTTGCGAAATAAGCCCCGTGGGCTTTTAAAGCGAGCTGTTTGGGGGGCTTGTCTCTCAGGGCCAGGTCTTAACAGTTGGGAATGCCTGATGTGGGGTTCAAGCCCTTCACTCCGAGGGGAGAAGCTCTGGATTTTGAGTTTCCTTCTGCCTGTGGGTCGCCACGCAGGGAGGGGGTTTATCACAAGATAGGGTCTAAGCCTTCCCTACTGGCTTCCATATGAGGTTTTATTTATTTATTTTTTAAAATTAGTTTTTGGCTGCACTGTGAGGCAAATGGGATCTTCATTCCCTGACCAGGGACTGAACTCGCAGCCCTTGCAGTGGGAGCACAGTCTTAACCACTGGACCACCAGGGAAGTCCCCTCTGTGAGTTTTTTTTTATTGTTTATCCTATGTGCATGAGTTAAGTTTCTTTCAGAGGAGAACGTTCCCTATGTAGCTGCCGATTCAGTGTTTCCATGGGAGGAGGGCTTCCTTGGTAGCTCAGTTGGTAAAGAATCTGACTGCAATGCAGGAGACCCTTGTTCGATTCCTGGGCTGGGAAAATCCGCTAGAGAAGGGATAAGCTACCCACTCCAGTATTCTGGCCTGGGGAATTCCATGGACTGTATAGACCATGGGGTCACAGAGTCAGACATGACTGATCGACCTTCACTTTCATGGGAGGGGGTGAGTTCAGGACCCTCCCACGTGGCCAGAACCAGCTTGGCATTTTGTTTACAAGTTAGATCCACACAGCCTTCAGATCCAGACAGTTCACTCCTCGCTATTTACTCCAGAGGAGAGCAAATGGCCACACAGAGACTTGTGCATGAATCCTCCTCAGAGCAGCTTCATCTGTAAGTGCCCCAAACAACTTGTCCATCTATAGGTGAACAGTAGGCAAATTAAGGTATATCCACACATGGGAAGAATACTGGGCAAAAAAAAAAAACATTATAAAAGCAACCACAGGGGTGAATTTGTAACTATGGCAAGTGAAAGAAGACAAAAGAATTCCTAGAAAATGGAAACAAACCTGTGAGGGGTGAGGAGAGGCAGGGGGGAACTTAGTGGAGTAATTGCTATGTTCATGATCTTAATTGCAGTAGTAGATTTATAGGTATGTATGGATGTCAAAATGTGTCAAATTATTGTTTGTGGTTTAGTCATCAAGTTGTATCTGATTCTTTTGCGACTCCACGGACTATAGCCCACCAGTCTCCTCTGTTCCTGGGATTTGCCAGGCAAGAATACTGGAGTGGGTTGCCATCTCCTCCTCTGGGGGATCTTCCCAACTCAGGGATTAAGTCCACGTCTCTAGTGTCTCCTGCATTGCAGAAAGATTCTTTACCACTGAGTCACCAGGAAAGCCCATTGTCAAATAACACAGTGTAAATATATGCAGTGAACTGCATGTCAGCTATACCTCAAAGGTATTTCTGAAAATCCAGCAGTGAGTGCTCCTCACCTGAGGGGAAGCTGCTCTGCAGCCTGGATGGGAATGAGCCTGCCCAGGGCCCTGCCAACCAGGGACAGAGCTGGAGGACACTTTGTCGTGGGCCGCAGCCCAGAATGCCATTCCATACACCACACTGCCACCCTCTGGCCAGGGCCAGGCTTCAGTGCTGGGCTGATGGGGCGGCCTGACAGGGATGCCTTCGACGGGCTCAGAAACCCCTGCCCAAGGGGATGTCTCCTTAAGAGTTGTGGGTGCTGCTACCGTGACTGGGGCCCCAGCTGCAGCAGCAAACCCAGATGCCGCACGGGGCCGGTGGTGGTGCAGCTGAGCGGGGACCTCAGGTAGGCAGCCGTGGTGACTCCGAGGACAGCCACTGCTCAACTCCACACCCTTGTTGCCAGAGTCAGGGCCCACTGTTGCCAAACCTTTTAAAGAAGAGCTAGAGGTCCAGGGTTATATGGAAAATCCTCCAGGTGTTTTGATGGCAAATTTATTCACTGCTTGGATTAGTGCACACCTATTACAACAAGTCCATGGGCCGTAATTAGCCTGGGGGTGGCCAGTTTGCAGCCTCTATGTGAATGCCTTATATTTTCTTCCCCAGAGCCAGCTGAGAGGCAGGCGGCCATGCTCACTCTTTATTTACAGCCACCTTGGGTCTTTGTTGCTGCCCGGGCTTTTCTCTAGTTGCAACAAGTAGGGGCTACTCTCTAGCTGTGGTGCACAGGCTTCTCGTGGGCTCTAGAGCTCGGGTTCAGCAGCTGTGACCCACAGGCTTAGCTGCTGCAGCATGCAGGATTTTCCCTGTGTCCCCTGCATTGGCAAGTGGATTCTTATCCAGTGCACCATCAGGGAAGTTCCGTGCTCACTCTTGTAATAATGCAACAAAGACTAGGAAGCCAGGGCCGGGACAGCAGGAGATCCTTTTATCTA
>NW_011495064.1:3233387-3235840 GCF_000754665.1 Bison bison bison
TCCTTTTATCTATCCAAAGTTACTGACCTGGGTCCTTGGCCTCTTTTATCAGTAGAAATTGAGGAGAAGCCATTGGAGCAATTCGGATAAGACTTTCCTGCGACTTGTGCTGCAGCAGGGAGTGAAAACAAGTAACAGGCACCTTGGCTCGCTCCCTGAGGGGTGTCAATCTGGTCTTATAAATTGGGTGATGGTGGGGGTGGATCAGTGGGTGCGGCTGGAGGGGTGGCTTAGGTGGTCTGCCTGCCCCCTTGATGGTGCTGTGTGCAGGGACCATGCACAGGACCCTGTTTTTGCTCCCAACACCTCAAAAGTGGCAGTTGACTATTTTGGTCTTTTTGTATCCTGTTCACAGTTTGCCCCAACTGCACACATGTGCAGTTATTTTCAGTCCCTTATAGTTTCTTTGATTCTGTTGCTGGAGGAGACGTTTGTCCAGGTGCAGGTGCTGCAGCAAAGGGTCCCAGGTCCCAGCCTCATCCCCCATTGAGGGATTCTACACCCCTGGACTGAATTGTCCTGAGTAATGAAGGGAGGATTGGATGGGCCTGTGGGTTCCTACAGGCTTGCAAATCACAGGCAAGGGTTCCTTGTTTAACTGGTCTTTTAAGCCCCTTCCCTGAAAAAGCCTTTTGCATCAAGTCCCATGGTGCATCCCTCCCATAGTGGGTGGTATCACACAAGCTCTTGGTGTCTGTTGTTGCCTCAGGGATTACAGCCTTGTTGTCCTTCTAAGACTAGCCTGTGCTTCCTCTCTCATCACCCAATTTCTCAGCATTTTCTTTCTGTGGGGACTACTGGAGCACACGAGGGAGTTCAGGGGCAGCCGATCACCAGGGCCATAACTTGCTCAGGCTCCTGCAGTAGAGCCGCCTGCTTTGCAGCTCAATCTTTGTTCTTCCCTTGGCTCCCCAAAGATCCACCCCTTTGATGGCCCCTGAAGTGGGTCACTGCCATCTGGGTCAGGAGCAGCCCTCCTTTTTAAAGAGTCAGAATTAAATCTTTGTTTCATGGGAGAATTTTCAGTAGTTAACATTCCTCTTTCTTTCTGAATGGCAGCATGACCGTGGAGCATATGGAACCCATATTTATTTTATTTATTTAAATGGAGTATAATTGCTTTACAATGTTGTATTAGTTTCTGCTGTACAACAATGTGAATCAGTTATTTTATTGTCGTTTGGCTGCTAAGTCGCATCTGACTCTCTTTGTGACTCCATGGACTGTAGCTCACCAGGCTCCTCTGTCCATGGGATTTCCCAGGCAAGAATATTGAATGGTTTGCTCTTTCCTTCGGAGAAGGCAATGGCACCCCACTCCAGTTCTCTTGCCTGGAAAATCCCATGGATGGAGGAATCTGGTGGGCTGCCGTCCAGGGGGTCGCACAGAGTCCGACACGACTGAAGTGACTTAGCAGCAGCAGCAGCTCTTTCCTTCTCTAGGGGATCTTCCCAACCCAGGGATTAAACCTGCATCTTCTGTATTCGCAGGCAGATTCTTTACCAGTGAACCAACAGGTAGCCTTAATCCAGTACCTTAGACCACTCAGCCACAGTACCCTGAATTAACTATAAATATACATATATCTGCTCCCTCATGAGCCTCCCTCCCCCTTCTACCCCTACACCCATATAATACCAGACCACCTGACCTGCCTCTTGAGAAACCTATATGCAGATCAGGAAGCAACAGTTAGAACTGGACATGGAACAACAGACTGGTTCCAAATAGGAAAAGGAGTACGTCAAGGCTGTATATTGTCACCCTGTTTATTTAACTTATATGCAGAGTACATCATGAGAAACGCTGGGCTGGAAGAAACACAAGCTGGAATCAAGATTGCCGGGAGAAATATCAATAACCTCAGATATGCAGATGACACCACCCTTATGGCAGAAAGTGAAGAGGAACTAAAAAGCCTCTTGATGAAAGTGAAAGAGGAGAGTGAAAAAGTTGGCTTAAAGCTCAACATTCAGAAAACGAAAATCATGGCATCCAGTCCCATCCCTTCATGGGAAATAGAGGGGGAAACAGTAGAAACAGTGTCAGACTTTATTTTTGGGGGGCTGCAAAATCACTGCAGAGGGTGACTGCAGCCATGAAATTAAAAGACGCTTACTCCTTGGAAGGAAAGTTATGACCAACCTAGATAATAGCATATTCAAAAGCAGAGACATTACTTTGCCAACAAAGGTCCGTCTAGTCAAGGCTATGGTTTTTCCTGTGGTCATGTTTAGATGTGAGAGTTGGACTGTGAAGAAAGCTGAGCGCCAAAGAATTGATGCTTTTGAACTGTGGTGTTGGAGAAGACTCTTGAGAGTCCCTTGGACTGCAAGGAGATCCAACCAGTCCATTCTGAAGGAGATCAGCCCTGGGATTTCTTTGGAAGGAATGATGCTAAAGCTGAAACTCCAGTACTTGGCCACTTCATGTGAAGAGTTGACTTATTGGAA
>NW_011495064.1:3235940-3236546 GCF_000754665.1 Bison bison bison
GGGATTGGGGGCAGGAGGAGAAGGGGACGACAGAGGATGAGATGGCTGGATGGCATCACTGACTCAATGGACATGAGTCTGAGTGAACTCCGGGAGTTGGTGATGGACAGGGAGGCCTGGCGTGCTGTGATTCATGGGGTCGCAAAGAGTCGGACACGACTGAGAGACTGAACTGAACTGAAAAATATTTGATTTCTTATCCTTCCCTAATTGCAATGCTCTCATCCATGCAATTAGCTCAGCCTCCTGGGCTGATGTCTGGGGTGGCAGGGCTTCAGCTCCTATAACTTCAGCTAGACTAGGGCATATCCCACCTTTTGGGTTTCTGTTTCTACAAAACCACTCCCATCAGTAAATCATCTGATCTCAGGGCTGTCAGGAGGTTCATCTAGAAGATCAGACCTGCTGGAGTAAGTTTGTTTGTCTCTACAATGATGTAGTAAGTCTCCTCTTGGCTGCTGGAAGTGGAGTTGCCAGGTTCAGGGTTTGGCACACCTTTAAGGTAATGTCGGGGTCCATTAGGAGGGCCTGATATCTTGTTAACCTTCCCCCAGCCAACCAGTGATGTCCTTTGAGCATAGACTGTACCTGATGAAGCATTAATAT
>NW_011495064.1:3236646-3243998 GCF_000754665.1 Bison bison bison
AGGGTAAACTCAGGCGCCTCATTAACCATACGGGCTGTGGCTGCTTCTGCCGGCAGCAGCTTGGCCATCCCAGGACTATTGGATCCAGCTGTGTTGCAAGGTAAGTCATGGTCTCTGATCCAGTCCCAGCTTTTGGGTCAGGACTCCTAGCATTATCCCTGACATCTCAGGAATATAAAGGGTAAAGGGCCTGTTCAAAGCTGGAAGTCCCAGTAAGTACTGTTGCTCAGCTCAAAATCTTCAGAGTCTCAGGCCTGCTGGTGGCCCCTATTTCATTGGAGGGGACTTTCCCCCTTTAAGAGCCTAAAATAAGGGTTTGGCTGGTTGTTGTTCAGTCACTAAAATCGTGTTTGACTCTTTGCAACCGCATGGACTGCAACACGCCAGGCTTCCCTGTCCTTCACCATCTCCTGGAGTTTGCTCAAACTCATGTCCACTGAGTCAGTGATGCCATCCAAGCATCTCATCCTCTGTCATCCCCTTCTCCTCTTGCCCTCAATGTTTCCCAGCATCAGGGTCTTTTCCAATGAGTTAGCTCTTTGCATCAGGTGGCCAAAGGATTGGAGCTTCAGCATCAGTCCTTCCAATGAATATTCGGGGTTGATTTCCTTTAGGATTGACTGGTTTGATCTCCTTGCTGTCCAAGACACTCTCGAGAGTCTTCTCCAACAGCACAGTGCAAAAGCATCAATTCTTCAGTGTTCAGCCTTCTTTATGGTCCAACTCTCTCGTAGCAGAGCCTGCAGCCTGCCCAACACCTGACTTCCAGGGACTGCCCTGGTGGATATGGGATGCTGCCAGCCCAGGTTCCATAAAATTCTGCATGTGGGTGCACTGGGAGGAAGTGGGCACAGCCAGGTGGACTGGGGACAGCACGATGACAGGACAACACAGAAAAGTATAGATTTAATTGGAATCGTTCCTTCCTGCCCTTCTCTCATGGTGGGATGGATAGGGGTTTTCCTTTCTCTGAAATGACAGCCTCAGTGATGCACTAGTCCCAACAGACTGCTTCGCAGAACCTCATCCTCGACACAGGCAGCTGCTGTCACCTGGGGGCTCGCAGGATGTGAAATGAGAGGCATCTGTCCCTTTGGTCAGGACAGCTCTCCCCAAAGTGCCTGCTAATAAAACATTTATAGCCTTTGAAAGAGATGCTTACAAAAGATATTTTGTACCACTAAATACAGTCAACTCTCAGTAGTTCTAAAGCCACAGCCAATACTAAACGGCTTCCTTGTACAAAGTACAGGGTCAGGTTCCTAGGAGCCTCTGGTCACAGCGGTTTCATCAACTTATGGTTGCATAACCTTGTTCGGTGTGTGCTTCTATTTAGAGACCTCTTATCTAATACATAGTTGATTCATTAACACTGGATTCCCAGCCAGCTGCACTCTAACTCACAACTGACCAGAGATTATCTATGGTGTATTTTCCCTGGGAGGCACACCCCAGCCTTCTTGAGCTCAGGAGCACTAGATGGCACCTTGGTATTATTCTCAGGGCCACTGTAAACTGTGAAGGCACAAACAAAAAGCACAAAAATGAGAAGGAAAACACAGCCCTGAATAGGCCATGAAAAGGATGACTGTTTACAGTACGAAACAGGAAGGTGGAGAACCGCCTTTGTTTAAAGTCAAGCTGGGAACACACCAGCCAAATTTTTCACCCCAGAACTGCTAGGGAAACTGAGGAATCAGGAAGGCATGATGTTTTGAGTTCCTTAACACATATAAGCACATACAGACACAACTTGTTACTTTTCCTCTTACCATTCCGTTCTATACCTTGGGGACATTTTCTTTTTTTTTTTTTAATCCTTTTATTCTTTTTTAACAAACAGCCCCAGGGATAGGGGACGAGGGGAGGGGAGAGGAGGGGAAGCGAGGCACCAGGCCCACAACCCTTTGGGACATTTTCTTGTGTGTAAACACACATATATTTTAGACCTTCTGATGTGGTTCTAATTTCTCTCTTCTCCATTTAAGGCAAGTGAAGCGGAGCCAAAATTTATATCTCACCATCACAAGAACAGTTTGGGGTGTGTGAATGGGAATGTTCCAGAAGCTAATTGTGGGACTGCTGAAGGGACTTTGACCCAAAGTACCCTCTTTGATCCAAATACCCTCCCTAAAGAATGTTTATATGTGTATAACTACAGTACAGTAGAGATTGGTACAACATTGCAAGTCAATTACACTTCAATTAAAAAAAAATTTTTTTTTTTAATCACAAATACCCCACCCTCTCTCCAAAGTGCACACTAAGTAAGCAAATCTCCAAACAGAAAAAGGTTTCTGCACAAAGAAAGCTCCTTGCAAGAGAGGTAGACAGTTGCTCTCCACAATGCAAATCCAAATACTGGAATATTGGCAATAGTCTTAAATTTCAACAAATAATTGGGAAAATTCAATGGAAGATACACAGACCACTGTTGTTTTAGCTTAAGGTCAGCCAAACCCCAGTAATGCTGGTTGTACCAACACTGGAGAATCTAAAGTTCATGGTCAAATGCAAACATAAGAGACCCACACTTAGGTTCCCCCGGACACTCCCGCAAAGCTGCTTCTCTGAGCCCCTGCAGGCTCATGCCCTGGCTGCTGCATTCCCAGAGCATGAAATGCTCAAAAATATTTGCCTAATGGATGGAGCCCCTGTATAAACTTAGATCCCTGTATTAAGTCCCATGGGAGAAAGTGTTCTCACTGTCAGGCCCTGGAAACCTGACTTTCTGTGCAGCACCCAGGTTGCTAATGCGTTGTTGAACTTACCAACATTGGGGATCCCAGGGCTGGCTGTGCAGAAATTGGGTGCCTTGAGGAAGTGGGAGAAAGGTGGCCACAGCATGGCTGATGTGACAGAGGGAACCACCTGCCTCTGGAGAAGGGGGGAGAATGCCAGATTCTCACCTGGAACGGGGAGAGGGGCAGGTGCAGTTGGCCTTTTTACTGGTGTCAGGAGGATGGCTTATCCTTTTAATGTTTGTTTATTTGGCTGAGCTGGGTCTTAGCTGTGGCATCTAGTTCCCTGTTGTTGTTCAGTCGCTCAGTCATGTCCAACTCTTCATGACCCCATGGACTGCAGCACGCCAGGCTTCCCTGTCCTTCACCATCTCCCAGAGCTTGCTCAAACTCACGTCCATTGAGAGGGTGATGCCATCCAACCATCTCATCCTCTGTCGCCCACTTCTCCTCCTGCCCTCAATCTTTCCCAGCATCAGGGTCTTTTCAAATGAGTCAGCTCTTTGCCTCAAGTGGCCTGATGTTGATTCCTTCCAGTGTATTTTTAATTTCAGCTGTTGTATTCTTCAGCTCTGTAACTTTTTTTTTTAAATCTCTCACTGCTCCTCATCTTTCTCCCAAGTTCACTGAGCATCTTTCTGACCATTATTTTGAATTCTTTTTTTTAAAAAAGTATTTATTTTTGGCTATATTGAGTCTTTGTTGCTTTGCAAGGGCTTTCTCTAGTTATGGGTCTTCCCAGATGGCTCAGATGGCAAAGAATCTGCCTGCAATGTAGGAGACCCAGGTTCGATCCCTGGGTTGGGAAGATCCCCTGGAGAAGGGAATGGCTACCCACCCCAGTATTCTTGCCTGGAGACTCCCATGGACAGATGAGCTTGGCAGGCTACAGTTCATGGGGTCACAGAGAGTGGGACACGACTGAGTGACAAGCACTCTCACTTTCCCTAGCTGTGGTGAGCGAGGCTACCCTTTGTTGCAGAGCAGGGCTCTCGGTGCGTGGGCCTCAGTGTGGTGGTGGTGTGCAGGCTCTCGAGTGTGGGCTCAGTAGTTGTGGCGCAGGCTTAGCTGCTCCACAGCACGTGGCATCTTCCTGGACTAGGGATCAAACTTGTGTCCCATGAGTTGGCAGGCAGATTCCTATCCGCTTCCCGTCAGGGAAGTTTTCCACCTTGCTTAGTTCTTCTGGGGTTTTGTCTCGCTCCTTTGCTTGGAACATAGTCCTCTGTCGGCTCAGTTTGCCCGAGTCCCTGTTTTTGTTTCCATGTATCGGGTAGGCAGGTTGTTTCCTGGTCCTGGAGAAGTGCTCTTATACAGGACATACCCTGTGGTGTCCAGCAGCACAGTCCCCTCCGCTCACCAGAGTCACACGCTCTAGGAGTGCCCCCAGGTGGGCTGCACAGGCCCTTGTGTTGTGGTGGGCTGACCAGTGTGGGCACACAGGTACTCAAGGCTGGCTCCCAGGCGCTGCCTCCTGTGGGTGAGACTGGGCAAACTGTGCCCATTTTGTTGGGAACTTGGAGGGGATAAAGAGATGGTATTTACTAGGTGATCTACATTTATGTCAAACCATAAACGGTAAAGCTTGAGGCAGAGGAGTCCCTTGGCTGGGATCCAGGGGTTTGGGATCTAGTCCTGACCACACCATGAACTGCTGAGTGGTCTCTGGGCCTCAGTTTTTCTAGCTGTAAAATGGGGACATTACCATCTGTCATGGCTTACTTACTTCAAATAGACCGAGAGGGACAGGCAGGCTGACGCAGAGGATCAGAGTCAGCACCACCAGGCTCATGAGGGGACCCCTATTTTCTCCTCCTTCAAACAAAGGGGAGGGGGAGCAGGGCAGCTGGAAGACAGGACATGGGTGTGGTGTGCAGGTCCATGGAAGAGCGCGATGGCACCTCATTCTCCCAACTCAGCCACAGGCTCAGGGATTCTCCCCTACTGCCCTTCCTGCCTTTGCTCATGGACTTCTTCCAAGTGGAAGTTCCTGAGCAGATTATCAGCAGCCAGGAGGCCTCTGCTTGTGTGCGTAGAGTGGGGAAAGCAGATATCACTTAGGCAATAATGCTGGGGCAGGGCGGGGCGGGGCGGGGGTGGTTGCGGCTAGCACTGAAGACCGCATGCTGGGGCCGTGTAAGGGGCTGGGGTCGGACAGGGGACATGGTAGTCCTGGTCCCTGGAGGGAGGGCTTGTTATTACCCAGACTGTTGTCTCAGACCTTACGTGGTCTAACGGGAAGCCATCTGAAAGTCACATGAGCAAGGGAATTTTTCTCAGTCCCTGGGAAAGCCCCATAGCGAGTCCGCTTCAGCAGAGCCAACACTGGAAAGCCTTGGTTGTGCTTTTACTTTCCTTTCACTCTGTATTACCCTCATGATGACAATTCAGTACACATCCCCTCTTCTTTGATCCAGGGACTCCTTATCACCACTACCTACAAATCTTGGACTTCTAGGAAAGGGAAACTTGGGGCCTGTTTCTCAGATGCCTCGCAAGCAGAATGTGTTTGACTGAGGTGAGAGGGGCCCGCTGACACGGCACCTTCCTGCAGCCAGCCTAGACCTCAAGGGCGCCCGCTGCAGCCACTCAACGGCAGGCAGAGTGCGCCACGGCCAGCTCCAGCCCACCGTCCTCTGGGCTCTCTGTGCTCCCTGCTCCCTCTGCCTTGGCCAGTGGACCGTCCCATGATGCCCAGGACGCGTCCTGCACTTGTGTGTGCTGTGCCCACTGTGTGGAATGCCTCTTTCCCCTCCTGTCTGCTTTCAAGTTCAGACCTATAAAAACAGTTTAAAAGTCACTTCCTGTGTGAAGCTCTTCCTCCCAGGGCTAATATTCCCTTCCTTTTCTTCTACTAGCACATCTTTATTCATCTATTTTGGTGTGGGTTTTTTTTTTTGCATAATTTAAAAATTGGATGCAACTCACATATCCGCCTCTTTAAAGTGGGCAGTCCAGTGGTTTTTGGTATATTCACAAAGTTGTGCAGCCATTAGCAAAATCAATTTTAGAACCCTAAAAGAAACCCCATACCACTTAGTTGCC
Organism: Bison bison bison; assembly: GCF_000754665.1. Lineage (NCBI taxonomy): Eukaryota > Metazoa > Chordata > Mammalia > Artiodactyla > Bovidae > Bison > Bison bison. Next base: position 3,242,433 of record NW_011495064.1, read on the forward strand.
ACTCCCCATTCTTCCTCTTTGCAGCCCCTATACTAATCTACTTCTGTCTCTATGGATCTGTCTATTCTCGACATTTCACAGGAATAAAATCATGCTATATGTGGCTGTTTGTGACTGGCTTCCCACTCTTAGCATGTTTTCAGGCTTCATCCATGTTGTAGCATGAATCAGCACTTCATTCCTTTTTTTTATTGTCAAAAAGCATCTCATTGTGTGGGAAGACCACATTTGTTCATTCATCAGGTGATGGACATTTGGATTGTTTCCACTTTGGTGTTATTATGAATAATTCTTTTTTAATCATGTTTTAAATGTTTAAAATTGAAGTATTAGTTGATTTACAATGTTGTGTTAATTACTGCTGTACAACAAAATGATTCAATTATATGTGTATATGTACACACACATTCTCTTTTAAGAATCTGATCCTACTCTAGAACGAAATATTCCTTTCCATTGCGGTTTATCTTAGGATATGGAACGTAGCTCTCTGTGCTGTACAGTGGGACCCTATTGTTTATCTGCTGCTGCTGCCGCTAAGTCACTTCAGTCACGTCCGACTCTGTGCGACTCCATAGACGGCAGCCCACCAGGCTCCCCCGTCCCTGGGATTCTCCAGGCAAGAACACTGGAGTGGGTTGCCATTTCCTTCTCCAATGCATGAAAGTGAAAAGTGAAAGTGAAGTCACTCAGTCGTATCCGACCCTTAATGACCCCATGGACTGCAGCCCACCAGGCTCCTCCATCCATAGGATTTTCCCGGCAAGAGTACTGCATATAAAAGCTTACCTCTGCTCACCTCGACCTCCTGCTCCATCCCTCCCCCACCCCCTTAGGACCACTAGTCTGTTCTCTACCTCTGTGTCTGTTCAAAGACAGGTTCATTTGTCATATTTTAGGTTCCACATATAAGTGATATTATATGGTATTTGTCTTTCTCTTTCTGACTTAGTTCACTTAATAAGATAATCTCTAGTTGGATTCTCTCTTTATCCCCTTTAATCTTTTTTTTCCTTAAATTCTAGTTTATCTGATACTAATATAGCTACACCTGAGTAGAAGAAGCCAAATCTGTCTTTTATGATGAACAAGAATAATGACTTTAATCTAGCTTAAGGAAACATTTGCTTTTGGTTTATAAATAACTAGATCAAAGGATTTACACAGCATAAGGATTCAGGGGGTGAGGTGTCTCGTCTCCTGGTTGCTCTCTTATGTCTCAGAGATATGCCTAAAGTTTAGTGGTTTTACATGGAGTAAGAAACACTGGAAACAGTGTCAGACTTTATTTTTGGGGGTTCCAAAATCACTGCAGATGGTGACCACAGCCATGAAATTAAAAGATGCTTACTCCTTGGAAGGAAAGTTATGACCAACCTAGACAGCATATTAAAAAGCAGAGACATTACTTTGTCCACAAAGGTCCGTCTAGTCAAGGCTATGGTTTTCCCAGTGGTCATGTACAGATGTGAGAGCTGGACTGTGAAGAAAGCTGAGCACCGAAGAATTGATGCTTTTGAACTGTGGTGTTGGAGAAGACTCTTGAGAGTCCCTTGGACTGAAAGG
>NW_011495064.1:3244098-3249166 GCF_000754665.1 Bison bison bison
GATGTGAAGAGCTGACTCATTTGAAAAGACTCTGATGCTGGGAAAGATTGAGGGCAGGAGGAGAAGGGGACGACAGAGGATGAGATGGTTGGATGGCATCACCGACTTGATGGACATGGGTTTGGGTGAACTCTGGGAGTTGGTGATGGACAGGGAGGCCTGGCGTGCTGCAGTTCATGGGGTCACAAACAGTCGGACACGACTGAGCGACTGAACTGAACTGAAGAAGTATGAGAAGTGTAGAACTGGGGTGATATGGGGCCTTCGGTAAAAGTCGGTGAGCCGTCAAGATTCATACCCAGTACCCTGACAGCCAGCCCACCTCTGGCTGCTTCCCCTGGGAGCTGCCTTTCCCAGAGAAAGAAAGTTGCCATATTCTGAGTACTTCCTCTAAGCTACAAGTTTCATTCATACCCATTATCCTAACAACATATCAGCAAACAAAATTATCTTATTTCCATGTTACAGATGAAGAAATTGAGGCTCCCAGATGTCCAAGTCACATAACCAAGGTCAGAGCAACTCCTGGGCAGCAGAGAGGGGATCCTACTCCAGAATGGAAGCTCTTCCGGGGGTTACTACACCCGAGCTTCCCTGGTGGCTCAGACGGTAAAGAACCTGCCTGCAACTAGGGAGACCCAGGTCAGGAAGATCCCCTGGAGAAGGGGATGGAAACCCACTTCAGTGTTCTTGTCTGGAGAACTCCATGGACAGAGGAGCCTGGCGGGCTACAGTCCATGGGGTTGCAAAGCATTGCACATGACTGAGTGACTAACATTCGACTTTCCACACCCAAAGTCCTGACCCTCTGGCTGGCCACAGCGTGGGGACATGGCTTGTGGAGGTGCCCATCACCATGACTTGGGACGTCATATAGGTCCAACTCCCTTTTAGTGCTCTTTCACACCAGCCACGAAGTAGGAACACCAGCAATGTAACAGGTACAACTTGTCTTCCCCACCTATCCCCACCACAGACACCTGCTGATTGGGGTTCCCAGGTCAAGTCACTGCTACACTCAGGGGCAGAGACTCCAGGAAGGCCTCACAAGTCAAAGGTGGCAAGGGCAGGGCCTGGTTGTAACTTTAAGGCTGGAACTGTAGGCTCATCCTGTTCACCTGCTCAGCAGAACAGAGTCCACAGGCCTGAGCGCCCAGGCCCCTCTCACTGCAAGGCCAGGGTGTGCCTGTGAGGGATAGGAAGGCATGGCCCCAAGCCCCTGCATCCTGACCAGCTCCCAACCCTGCTCATTCCTGCTGATGGCAACAAAGGGGACGTACACGTTATGAGATCACTCATGAGAGACAAAGTTTATTTTGATATCTCAGAAATTGCAAGGCAGTAAGCACAAGAACAGTGCACTCTGAAGGGTCCGCTCGACTTCAGATGCACAGTTTTGCTGGGATCTCATGACTGCCGGGCAAGGAAGGTGGGGCAGCTGACTGCTGATCCCCTTTACAGAGGACTTGTTTTTAATTAATTAGTTTCTATTTATCTCTTTACTTGTTTATGTATGGCTGCACTGGGGTTCTGTCACAGTGCACGGCTCTTGGTTGCTGAGAGCGGGCTTTCTCTATTTGTCGTGAATTGGGGCTGCTCTCTAGTTGCGGTGCAGAGGCTTCTCGTTGCGGTAGCTTCTCGTGTGGAGCACGGGCTCTAGGGCGCATGGGCTTCAGCAGTTGTGGCTCAAGGGTTCTAGAACGTGTGGGCTCAGTAGTCGCAGTCCAAGGGCCAAGTGGTTCCACGGCATGTGGGATCTTAATTCCCAGACCAGGGATCGAACTGGTGTCTCCTGCATTGGCAGGCAGATTCTTAACCACTGAACGACCAGGGAAGTCCTCAGAGAACTTGTAGAAGTGACCTAGCTTCCCTACAGACTGTGAACATTCTACCAGGTAGACAGAGGCCAAGATAATGGAGTCGAAAGGCCCTGAGCGCCCCTCCCCTCATGAGCACACCAAAATGTGGGGTTACTAGTGGGGAGAGGGAACAGGGGAGAGGCAATTTAGGGGTAGGGATTGAGAGGTACAAACTACTAGATATAAAGTAAGCTACAAGGATACATTGCGCAACAGGGGAATATAGCCAAGAGTCTTATAATAACGACAAATGGAGTATAACCTTTAAAAATTATGACTAAACAGTACATCTGTAACTTATACAATATTGTACATCAACTATACTTCAATCAAAAAAAAAATTCCACCCAGCTGCTCCCTGCATCTGGTCCAGGCTCCTCAATACCCTAGGTGGGCAAGGCTTCACCAGACACACACATATGCCTTAACTTCCTCAGGCATAAAACCAGGGATCAAGCCTCCCTGTCTACACAAAGGCCCTTCTCACTGACACAGGTGGGTTCTTGGAACTCCTTGGACTTAGGTGTACCACGGGTTGCCAGGTCCATGGCGGCTGAACCCCAAGGCTAGTTAAAAGCCTCGGCACATAGCAATGAATCTGGGACAAAGCAGAGGGGCGAGATCCTGGCTGGCCCATTGCCAGCCACCTTCTCCAGCCAGGGAGGTAGTTCCGGTGTGGGCAGAAAAGGGCGTCTCCTGGCTCCTCTGGCCCTAACTTGCTGAGCAGGGGTAGAGCCATTGTGACCTTGAGCCGTCTCTCCACCACGCCTGCTGCTGACCAGCATCGCCAACTCTTCTCCAGAAGGACGGCAGAGCTGCGCCTCCTCCGTCGGCAGGGGCCGGGCGCAGAGCTCTGCACCTATACCGGGAGGCCATCTCCAGCACCCAGAACAAGAGGGTCCCAAGCTGGGGCCACCGCCTTGATCTCCCAGCGACACATGGGGCATCTGGCCGTGTCCCTGAAGACCCTCCAGGCACAGGAGCTGCAGAAGTGTGTGTGGCCACAGGGGACTAGGCAGGTGTTGGCAACCTGGTGGAAGCAGATGGCACACTCTTCTCCTGCTAGGGCAGGGAAAGGGGACAACACAGGTCAGGGGTGCCAGGGGGCCACGAGGGGGCAGCCCACTCATATCGCCACAGGACAGAGAAGTACGTGGTCCGAGTATGAAGAAGACTACCTCATAAGAGAATGCTCATCATGCAATCAGTGGAAAAGGTTGGGAAGAAAATTGTCAGGTCCATACATGCACAGCATAAGATTCCAATTTAGAAAAAAGGAAAACAAGCACAGATAATTCCCCATGTGTGGTGTGCTGTGCTTAGTCACTTCAGTGGTGTCTGACTCTGCGACCCCATGGACTACAGCCTGCCAGGCTCCTTGGTCCCCGGGATTCACCAGTCAAGAACACTGGAATGGGTAGCCATGCCCTCTTCCAGGGGATCTTTCCAACCCAGGGATCAAATGCATGTTTCTACCATCTCCTGCATTGGCAGGCAGATTCTTTACCACAAGCACTACCTGGGAAACACCCTCCTCCACTCCCGCCCGTATATATATATATGATTACAAATACCAGGAGGAAATCTACCTAATGGGCAATGTGAAGTTTGGGAGGTGTTTGTGTTTTTTGTTTTTTTTTTTTTTTTTTTTCTGTGAACAGGGATTGCTCTTTTAAAAGCAGGCAGACAAAATAACATCTGTTCATGAGTGTGCCTAGTAACTTATGAAGCCAGCCAATGTCCTAGAAGGCAAAACTGTTACATGGCTTTTAGGTTTCGGCCTAGAGCTGTGGGAGACTTGATGGCATTTGGGAAGACATAACTGAGTTCCCAGGGCTGGGGTCTCACCCAGCTTCCCTAGCTCTGGAGCCCTGGGGAGTCCCTGGCGCTCAGGGAAGCCACTCACCTTTGGGCCCAGGCAGAGCCTCATCACTGAGGCCCCTTGGCATGGTTGTGGGGAAGCCGTTGGCTGTAGGATCTAAGGCAGAAAGGGAAAGTCAAGACCTGGGGAAAGCAGTCAGGGTGTTTCCATTCAACCCACCTCCCCAGTCCCTGCCTCCAAAGCACAGCGTCCACCTCCTTTCTTCTCTGGGTTGCAGTGCTGCAGCTCCAAGCCGGGGTCCAGCCCTGTCCTGGCCACCCCTTTCCCAGTGGGACCCAGCAGAGAATTTGTGGACCTGCAGCTTTTCCATCCTAATCCACGTTTCCTTCAGACAGCTCCTCTCTGCCCCACTGCCACTGCCTGAGCAGAGATCTTCAGCATCAGTCACCGCCCCCAAACCGGGTGTGCAACAGAATCCCCGAGGAGGTGGGAAAACAGGGCCTGGGCCCTCCGGGCCACCGAGTCAGGCTCCCCAGGGGTGAGGCTCGAGCAGCTGTGACAAGCAGTTTGAAAAGCAAACACACGGGGCGGTGGGGACTGGAATGCTTGTGCAGGCCCCTGGAACACTGCCCAGGCATGCCAGCACTTCTGTTTATGAGTCTCCCTGTATCCCTCGCTCCTCTGAAATCCACTCTCCTTTCAGGTGGTCCTCATTTCCCCACTGGGTGCCTGAACATCTCACCTTTGCCCCCACCAGGCTGCCTTCTCGCCCACCTCTAACTCGCACACTTATGTTCCCTTTGTTGCCACCCGTGTCTGCAGCAAACTTCTACTTTGACTGCAAAACCCAGCCCACCCCGAATATATTTTTTTTGTAAATGAGACCAGCCCTCTAACACATAGGGGTCCCCAACCTCCGGGATCTGTTGCCTCATGATCTGAGGTGGAGCTGATGGAATAATAATAGAAATAACGTGCACAAGAAATGCAATGCGCTTGAATCACCCCGAAACCATTTCCCTCACCCCTCCTGTGGAAAAGCTGTCTCCCACGAAACCGGCCCCTGGTGCCACAAAGGCTAGGGACTGCTGCTCTGACACATGTTTGGGGTGCTGGGCATGCCTTCTCGTTCTTCAAAACAGGGTTGCCCTCCCTATGACTGGGGCTGGTCCCCAGCGAACATCTTCATACCCCGACAGAAGCTGATGGAAAAACTCCATATGAAAGAAACAACAGTTCCCCCGACTCTCTATGCGGGTGAGGTACCACCGGAGCCGCCGCCTCCCCCGCCCGCATTCCCAGGGACGGTGCCTGGGTCCCCAGCCCTGGCCTCACCTAGCAGCTCGATGGCCTTGGTGGTCCCGTACAGGTCCATCACGGCCCAGAG
>NW_011495064.1:3249516-3251532 GCF_000754665.1 Bison bison bison
CGTGCCACAGCAAGCGCAGCGCCACGCGCTCTCCCGGCCGCACCGGCCGCTGGCTGAACACGATGCCGTCGTGGAACGTGGCGCGCCTGTACGCGGTGCTCCGCTCAGCATCCAGGCGCACCTGTGCGCCCACCGCCTGGGCATGGAAGCGGAGCGCCTCTCGGGGAGACTCGGCATCTGCGGAGGGGGCGGGGGCGTCAATGCAGGTGGGCTGGAGCCCTCCCCACCAGGGGAAAGGGGCATTTCCACCAACCCATGTCCCTGGGGACACTGTCCCTGCTCTCCCCCCATCCCCACTCCAGAGACCTTCTTAGAACCAGTGGGGAACCCGCTTTGCCTTCTGGGATCATAGTTCTCTCCTGACTCTTGCCAAGCCTCAGTTTCCCTCCCTTGCTGCTGCTTAGTCAGAGTCCTGTCCGACTCTTTGAGGGCTATGGACTGTAGCCCACCAGGCGCCTCTGTCCATGGAATTTTCCAGGCAAGAATACTGGAATTGGGTTGCCATGGGATCTTCCCAACCCAGGGATCCATTCCTGGTTTCCTGCATTACAGGCAGATTGTTTACCACTTAAGCCACCAGGGAATCCCTCCCTCCCTTAGGGATGTTGTAAAAATTAAAGGACCTGTTGACGTTCTGGATACCTGGTGATGGTTGTTATTGCCATTAACTAAAGAGAGCAGGTTGCTTTTGCTTGACACATGCATTTATACGTGTATCACTCACACGTTTACACGTGTATAGCCCGTCTGTATCTAGAAACAGGCTGAGAGGAGATGGGCTGGCATGCTGTTTGTGGTCGGCTCTAATTCTGCAGGGTCGGGTGGGGGGTGGGCGGCGGCTGAGTTTTCCAGTCTGCTTGTGTGACTTTCTGACTTTGCCACAGAGAACCGGCCTCATCCCCAAGTAAGAGTGACTTCTCTCATCCTGGGAGAGAAAGAAGGAGCCTGCTGCTGTTGCTAAGTCACTTCAGTCGTGTCCGACTCTGTGCGACCCCATAGATGGCAGCCCACCAGGTTCCCCTGTCCCTGGGATTCTCCAGGCAAGAACACCGGAGTGGGCTGCCATTTCCTTCTCCAGTGCAAGAAAGTGAAAAGTGAAAGTGAAGTTGCTCAGTCGTGTCCAACTCTTTGCGACCTCATGAATTGCAGCCCACCAGGCTCCTCCGTCCATGGGATTTTCCAGGCAAGAGAAGGAGCCTGGTAACTCCCAAAGTAGTGACGGTGTGAAACCCGGAAAAGGGGTCCCAGCTCAGCCCCTCAGAATTGTGAGCTGGGCCCAGCCAAGGCCTGGGTACGCTTTGAAAGCAGGGGACTTCCTGACTTGCCTCCACTTGGCAGCTGGGACGGGAAAGCTCCTTGCTGGGCAGCCCTTCCTCTCAGTCCCAGAGGCCTGAAGGAAGCTGGTGGAGCTTCCTGCCCCAAGAAGGGCGCTTAGCCAGCTCCCCAGGCCTTAGCTCTCTCCCTCTCCCCTCCTGACCCTGCTTTTTCTGGGTTGGAGGAGGGAGGCTGAAAATATAAAGAGATGAATTCAATCAAAACTTGAGCCAGGGAACTTCCCTGGTGGTCCAGTGGTTAAGACTCCACGCTTCCAGTCAATGCAGGGGGCACACAATCCCTGCCCTCCTCTCTGACACTCATATGTTTGCAAGGTGTCAGCCAGGCACCAGGAGGGGAGGCTCGATTTGGTCAGGCACACCCTCAAGGTCACAGCGAGTCCATCCCTGACCTCCAACGGCTCTGGGAGCAGTGGGGCAGGAGCCAAAGACGCGACTGATGGGATTGCTGGGTGCGTGCGTCCCTCAGCAGGGCAGCGGGCCCTGAGGACCCTAGGAGAAGCAGACCTAGTCCTCTACAGGAATTTGACAGTTTGCAAAGCTTACCCCTGTCTCAGGAGTTTCCCACTGGCCCGTGGGGGCTATGTCCTCATGTCACCAGTTAGAGGAGGGAGGCCGAGGGGGTCACAGTGCCGCACAGGACACCAGGGCCCAGCGGACTGTGCTGCTTCTCCCAGCTGCC
>NW_011495064.1:3251632-3254461 GCF_000754665.1 Bison bison bison
GCTGCCCATCCGGGCTCCACTCACTGTCTCAGCAGTGGCCTGAGTGTGGCCCTCGAAAGGCACACAGGGCTCCTTGGGGGTCAGCCTTTCCACATGTGAGGTCCTGTACGGCTGTGTTAGTTGTTCATGGCAAAAAGCCAAGGTTGAGTGGCAATGACAGCCACCCGTGTACTGCCAGTCTGGCAGAACTGCATCTGCCCACGGGGCCCCTTCCTCTGCTTTGCACGGGGCTCTGTGCCTGAGTTTGGGGCTGGCTCTGGATAGTACCCCTTCTCCAAGGCTGGCTGGCAGGGCTCCTCCCGTTCTTTGACCCAGATGACCCAGTCCAGCTTGCTCCTGGGTTGGGGCGAGGCAGAGGTGGGCACTGGCCAAGTGTGGCCCTGCAAGTAGGCTTGTCCCCAGCCAGCTGGGCAGGGAGTTCTGAGCACTTTATGCCTGCAGGTGGCTATTCTCATCAGCCCCACTTTCAGGCAGCATCCTGAGGCTCCTGAGGCGGAGTTGCCCATGGGGGACCCTCCCCAACTACTCCGCCTGCCTCCCCTAGGCCCCCACTGTGCACTGGCTTGGCAATAAGGGCCCCCTGGGTGGCTGGGGAGCAGGGAGCACAGTCATGGCCTTTTGGGTGTCCTGCCCTCTGGACAGGCGGATTCCAACCAGAGAATTTGCAGCAAGGCTCTTGGAATGTAAATGACCAGGCTCAGTGAGGACCTCCCCAGATCTTCATCTTCATCCTCACACCCCTCCAGTCACCAAGCCTCTCCTGACACCTATCAAGTGCCTTACAGACTCCCGGCCACCCGCCAGGGAAGCACTCGGAGGAAACTGAGCTCAGGGAGGTGGTTGTGCAGCTGGAAGTCAGGGAGCCCCGGCCCAGCTCCTCACCCTGCATCCTGCACTGCCTCCATGGCAGCAGCACTGCCCGGAAATCCAAACACTAGCTGCTGCTGCAGCATTGGCAGTGGTGGCTTGGCCCACCCTAGCCCCTTGATCCAGGTGCCCCCTGCTGCTGGTGCCCGGGAACCTAGGTTACTATGGTTACTACGGAGTTAAGAGCTATGGGTCCTTCTGCTTGGGAAGGAGCAGAGTTCAGGCTCTGGGAGCAGGGATGTGTGGTCCAGATCTCTAGTAGTCGTAAGAGACCCAGCTCTCCAATCCCCGCCCCACACACTAAGGCAAAGTTGTGACCTCAGGTGAGACTGGCAGAGAGCCACTGAGCCTGGTGACCCTGTGGTCTGTGCTTCTGGCAGCTCTGTAACCGGCAGGATGGGGGCATTGGCCCCCAGCCTGCGGATGAGGAAACAGCCTCCAGGGAGAAGTGACTGGGCAGAAAAGGTCCCCACAGCTCTGTGAAGGCGAGCTGGGACCCTGGTCTTCCACCAGGCCCCCTAAACTCTACCCTCTTTCCCATCCCAGCCAGTCTTCTCTCTCACAACAGGATCTGAAAGGCAAATGGGTCATAAGGGTCTTTGCATCACTTCAGGGATTGTGGCCCGAGTTCCTCAGCCTCTATTGGGTTCTTGCAGAGAAAGGAAGTTTTCACTACCTCCCAGCCTCATAACAGCTCACTGCCTAGGGCAGCCTGGCCTGGATCAGAAACTCCTTCTGAGCAATATTTCCACTGACTATACCTCTATCTCCTGAGTCTTCCACCCCAGAAAACACAGAGCACCCCTCTGCTCTTGTCCTTCTGGTCCAGGCACAAAGCTCAGGGCTCGCACTTACCAGCCTGAGAGCAGATCTGGGCCCCCATCCGCCTGGGCTCCTCAGGCATGGGTCCTTGGGTCTGAAGAAGGCCAGGGGACAGGTTTCCCAAAGATATTCGGCAGGTCCCCTTGTCATGTGGCCAGGATCATATTACAGCGTTGATGATTAATTAGAGTTTGCAGGGAATTTCCTGATGACTTCTGGTTTGCAACAGGCCGGTGCAGCTGGCTGGCCCGGAGGAAGCGGGGACTCAGGAGGATGGCCGAGGTCGAATGTGGAGGAGCCTTCTCTCTTGTTTCTGACCAGTTGCGACCAACCAGCTGTGCATTATTATTGCCTGAGTCGTGTTAATGAATACCTGTACCCAGACCTGCCCCCAGAGACCTTGATTCCAGTGGCCTGGGGTGGAGCCCTGCATCGGCCTTGTTTAAAAGCACCCCCAGGGACTTCCCTGGCTGTCCAGTGGTTAAGACTCTGTGCTTCCACTGCAGGAGACACAGGTTTGATCCCTTGTCAGGGAACTAAGATCCCACATTCCATACAGTGAGGCAAAAAAAAAAAAAAGTAAAATAAAATAAACAAAAACCAAAATAATAAAAGTACAAGCACCACAGCTGATTCTAATGTACAGCCCAGGGTAGAGAGAGATTCACTGCTACTGACCTCAGTATACAGGAGGTGCTTGTTTAATCAGTGTTGGTGAAGTGGGCTGAAATGAATTAACTGCATTCCAGGACCTTCAAAGCTGCCCCAGGCCCGGGTCTCTGGCTGAGAGAAGAGCCAAGCAGAGGTGTCGATTGCGCCCCAGGCTTGCTGGAGCTGGAATTGCACTGCCCAGAATCCCCCATGGAACACAGAGAGTCCCGCAGAGGGTCGTGCCCAAGGCCAAGCTCCCAGGGTGTTAGTGTTGGCAAGAGGTGTCAGAGATCTTTTGCCCCTTTTGTTCCTGTTAGAGAAACTGAGGCTGGTGGCAGGGAAAGTGGCTTGCTCTAACCTAGTACTTCTCAGATGGCAACACGGGAACCTGCTGGGGATCTTATTAAGATGCAGATTGAGTCAGAAGCTCGGGGCAGGTGTGGGATTCAGCCTTTCTAACAAGGTGGTTCTGTAGAGCCCACTGTAGGC
>NW_011495064.1:3254561-3261912 GCF_000754665.1 Bison bison bison
AGGCCCTAGGTGAGTTTGGATGCTTGTGGGTATCTTGGCCCTTGACCTCCAGGCTAAGGCCCTCCCAAGACCCTAGACAGAGGCCATCAGCAGTGGCTACTCTGCTTTGGTTTTGTTTTCAATATTTATGTATTTGGCTGCTCCGGGTCTTGGTTGCAGCATGTGGGATCTAATTCCCTCACCAGGAGTTGAACCCGGGCCCCCTGAGTTGGGAACTTGGAGTCTTAGCGCCTGGACCACCAGGCAAGCCCTCTGATCACTGACTGCTTGGAACTCAGCTGAAGGGGTGGATATGCCCCATGCATGTCCCTGGGGATGGTGGTGCTGTTGGCTGGGCAGTTTGACTCGGGGTGAGGAGGGGAAAGGGTGGGTGTTTGGGGACCCGGGCTTGTCTCCTGTGTTGGTTTTACCTTTCTCTCCGCAGGCCTCTGTGTCCCCACGTGTAGGACGGGAGACCAGGATGCGCTGGTCTGTGGGTCCCCGCCAGCCCCAGTGTGCTGTGATTTTGGTCCTGCTAACAGCTGCTTGGCCTCGGTTGACTTCAGAAGGCGTTGCTGTGACTCTGGACCATCTCTTCCACATCAAGCCCCCTGCCAGTCTCTCTAGAAACCGTCTTTAAGGTCAAAGGCAAACTGGTGAGAAGTCAGGAGCAATCATGGTGAGTCGGTGGCCGATGGTCCTGCTGGCCGAGTCGGAGGGATCCTGCCTTAGGGCTGGAGTCAGAGGCCGCCTTTCACCCCCCACCCCCACCCTGACCCCTCCTGTAGGGCTGGCTGTTTGCCTTGGGTAAGCTTGAGCCAAGGGCACCTTTTTGATAAACCACATTCCTATAAAAGAGATAGTTATGGTATCTTATCAGGGAAATCAGGCTTTGAGCCTCAGTCCATCTGGAAAATTACTGGAGAGGCTGTGGACGTTAGCCCACCCAGTGCCAGCAGGCTGAGGTGGTATGGCCTCCTCTTCAGGACCTCGGTGGGGTGGGCGTTCTGAGAATTCAAATCCAGGGCCTGGGGTGCTGAGGCCTTCCCTCCCATCACACATTCCCCAGGTTTTTTGTTTGAATAATTTTTATTGTTTCTAATTTTAATCTTTGGCTGCAATGGGTCTTTGTTGCTGTGAGTCGGCTTTCTCGAGCTGCAGTGAGCACGGGCTCCTCTTTGTTGCGGTGCTCAGGCTTCTCGTCGCGGTGGCTTCTTTTGTTGCAGAGCTGGAGCTCTAGAGCACAGGCTCGATAGGTGAGGCACGGGCTTAGTTGCCCCGCGGCATGTGGAATCTTCTTGGACCAGAGACAGAATTCATGTCCCCTGCGCTGGCGGGCAGATCCTTAACCACTGAACCACCAGGGAAGTCCCACCTCCAGTTTATTTGTTTATTAATAACAAACACTACTGTTCTAAGTCCAGTACTGTATTAACTTGCTAATCCTCATGGCAACTTCTTGAAAACATCCTTCTTATGGTAATCATTCTCACTTTACAAATGGGGAAACGGAGGCACAAGGAGGTGAAGCAACTTGTTCAGAATCAGAAGCGAAAGGCCAGGGTGTGGCCCCAGGTGTCTGGCTGGAGAGCGGGTGCCTTATCCGCCATGCTGGGCAGGCGCCACGATCCTCCCCCAGGCCATGGCCCCTCTGAGCACTCAGTTGCTACTAACATCTTCCCCATCTCACTGACACCGGTAGGGGCTCATGGATAGTTGCTGACTGGTTGCCTGAGTGTGAAGTGGAGGCCCCCCCACGATGGAGACTGCACCCTTCCCTCCAGGACACCTGCCTGGCCGCAAGGCTGTTGTAAATACTTGTTTCAGGAAGACATTGACTGGCCCCTTCATGGACCGCAACCTTCTTCTGGCAAAGGGTCTTGAGTTACTTGGAGAAGCTATGAGCCATGCCATGCAGGGCCACCCAAGAAGAACGGGTCATTGTGAAGAGTTCTGACAAAACATAGTCCACTGGAGGAGAGAATGGCAAACCACTGTAGTATTCTTGCTGCAAGAATCCCATAACAGTATGAAAAGGCAAAAAGATATGACAACAGAAGATGCACCCCCCCGCCCCAGGTTGGAATGTGTCCAGTATGCTACTGGGGAAGAGCAGAGGGCAATTACTAATAGCTCCAGAAAGAATGATGTGGCTGGGGCAAGGCAGAAATGACACTCATTTGTAGATGTGTATGGTGGTGAAAGTAAGGTCCAGTGCCGTAAAGAACAATATTGCATAGGAGCCTGGAATGTTAAGTCCATGAACTTGAGCAGTATGTGAACCAAGAACTTTCAGATATACAAACTGAGTTTAGAACAGGCAGAGGAACCAGAGATCAAATTGCCAACATCCACTGGATCATAGAAAAAGCAAGAGAGTTCCAGTAAAACTTCTGCTTCATTGACTACGTTAAAGCCTTAATTGTGCACATCAAACTGGAAGATTCTTAAAGAGAGGGAACACCAGACCACCTTACCTGTCTCCTGAGAAACCTATATGTGGGTCAAGAAGCAACAGTTAGTATGGGACAAGGGACAATGAACTGGTTACAAATTGGGAAAGGAATACCATAAGGCTGTATATTGTCACCCTGCTTATTTAACATCTGGGCAGAGTACATCATGTGAAATCCTGGGCTGGATGAATCACAAGCCAAAATCAAAATTGCCAGGAGAAATATCAACAACCTCAGATATGCAGATGATAGCACTCTAATGGCAGAAAGTGAAGAGGAACTAAAGAGCCTCTTGATGAAGGTGAAAGAGGAAAGTGAAAAAGCTGGATTAAAACTCAAATGTTCAAAAAACTAAGATCATGACATCTAGTCCCATTACTTCATGGAAAATAGAAGGGGGAAAAGTGGAAGCAGTGACAGATTTTATTTTCCTGGGCTCCAAAATCACTGAGGACCATGACTGCAGCCATGAAAAAAAAAGACTCTTGTTCCTTGGAAGGAAAGCTATAACAAACCTAGATAGTGTATTAAAAAGCAGAGACCTCACTTTGCTGGCAAAGGTCCATATAGTCAAAGCTATGGTTTTTCCAGTAGTTTTGTATGGATGTGAGAGTTGGACCATAAAGAAGGCTGAGTACCCAAGAATTGATGCCTTCAAATTATAGTGCTGGAGAAGCCTCTTGAGAGTCCCTTGGAATACAAGGAGATCAAACCAGTCAATCCTAAAGGAAATCAACCTTGAATATTCATTGGAAGGACTGATGCTGAAGCTGAAGCTCCAATACTTTGGCCACCTGATGCGAAGAACTGACTCATTGGAAAAGACCCTGATGCTGGGAAAGACTGAAGGCAAAAGGAGAAAGGGGAGGCAGAAGATGATTATATAGTATCATCAACTCAATAAACATGAATCTGAGCAAACTCCAGGAGATAGTGAGGGACAGAGGAGTCTGAAGTGCTGCAATCCATGGGGTCACAGAGTCCGACTGGACTTAGCTACTGAACAGAGACAGGCCCTCTAAGAGGAGGGTGTCCTCTGAGGTGGCCCCTGCTGGCTATAATTGGTACTGCAGGAGGGGTGAGCCCACAAAGTCCAGCGGCATCCTCAAAGCCAGGAGGGGCGCTCCCAGGACTAGAAGTCAGAGGGGCTGAGGACTCTGCCCCTCCTCCCTCACCTTGAAGCTCCCCACAGACTCTCCCTCCCCCCACCAGGGTCCATTCACTGGCAATCAATCATCAGTTTGCCCAGACCCTCATCATTACAAAGGGCTGTTCCCGGGTCATCTCCTAAGATGCCTCAAGTGCTCCGAGAAGCTTCTGGACAGATGTGTCAGTCCCCATCACACAGCCAAGAGAGCTGGGGTCTTGCCTAGGGTTCACACCAGCCTGCCACTGAGCAGAAATGGGAAGCCAGTGGGAATCCAGCCAATCTGAGACTCTGCTAGGCAGCCCAGCCTCTGTGTCTGCTATTGGGGCCCCCTGAGACCCCTTGCCTGTGCTCAGCTGTTACCTGACACGTGGAAATCTCAGAGACAAGGGGGCTGCCAGGCCGGAGACCAGCCCTTAGAATAATCAGGGCTGTCTACACGGTAGGTAGTCAGCAAGGATTTGTCAGTGCCAAACAGTGCAGTGTGGCCGTTTCTTTAAAAATTGTCCATCAGCCGACCTCACAACCCAGCGATTCCACTCCTGGGTGAATACCAGACTCTTGATTCTCAGTGAGAGGATGAACAGTGGAGGAAGCATCCACACGCCCTTGGAAAAATCTGCCCTAAAATCAGAGAGCTTGGCTAGCACTGCCGCCTGGTGGAGAGACATGGAACTGACCGTGGATCTAATACGCTGGAAGGAAATGGTCGGGACCACAAAGGCTCCCAGCTTTGTTCCCAGGCCCTGGATCTCTCTGCCCACTTGCTTCCTGTCTATGAGCCTCCTAGAAATTCTTTGGAGTCCACCACATCCTTTTGGTGAGTAGCTGGACCCCCACTCAGAGGTCCAGAGGTCAGAGAGGAAGACTAGGGTTGCCAGCAAAGTCGTCAGCCCCTAGTTAAGTCTGTGCTCTTACTTCCACACTGCTGCCCTGTCCAGACCTTCCTGGGTCCTGATTCTGCGGCAGCTTCCCCTGCCCTGGGCCCCCTCCACCCTGTGGGTGTGGAACCGGCCGGAGAGGGGAGCCAGGGATGAGTCCTGGCTGAGGGGGCAGCGGCAGCTCAGAGGCGGGGGCAAGGCGGGGCACACCCTCTCCTCTTTTGGTTTCCTGTCTCCCTTTGCCCTGTGCCCCACGCATCATACACACATCTTCAGGGTGTCTGTGCTGGGAAGACTGTGGCACTGCCCTGAGGATGTCATTTATGTCTGTGTATGTGTTCAACAGATATTTATTGAACACTTACTAAGTGCCAACGTTTTCACTCTCCTCTTTTGCTTTCATCAAGAGGCTCTTTAGTTCTTCTTCGGTTTCTGCCATAAGGGTGGTGTCATCTGCATATCTGAGGTTATTGATATTTCTCCCGGCAATCTTGATTCCAGCTTGTGCTTCAACCAGCCTGGCATTTTCCGTGATGTACTCTGCATAGAAGTTAAATAAGCAGCCTTGACATACTCCTTTCCCAATTTGGAACCAGTCTTGTCCCATGTCCAGTTCTAACTGTTGCTTCCTGACCTGCATACAGGTTTCTCAAGAGGCAGGTCAGATGGTCTGGTATTCCCATCTCTTGAAGAATTTTCCACAGTTTGTTGTGATCCACACAGTCAAAGGCTTTGGCATAGTCAATAAAGCAAAAGTAGATGTTTCTGGAACTCTCTGGCTTTTTTGATGATCCAATGGATGTGGCAATTTGATCTCTGGTTCCTTTGCCTTTTCAAAATCCAGCTTGAACATCTGGAAGTTCACGGATCACATACTGTTGAAACCTGGCTCAGAGAATTTTGAGCATTACTTTGCTAGTGTGTGAGATGAGTGCAATTGTGCGGTAGTTTGAGCATTCTTTGGCATTGCTTTTCTTTGGGATTGGAATGAAAACTGACCTTTTCCAGTCCTGTGGCCACTGCTGAGTTTTCCAAATTTGCTGGCATATTGAGTGGAACACTTTCACAGCATCATCTTTCAGGATTTGAAATAGCTCAACGGGAATTCCATCACCTCCACTAGCTTTGTTCATAGTGATGCTTCCTTAGGCCCACTTGACTTCACATTCCAGGATGTCTGGCTCTAGGTGAGTGATCACACCATCATGATTATCTGGGTCATGAAGATCTTTTTTGTACAGTTCTTCTGTGTATTGTTGCCAGCTCTTCTTAATATCTTGTGCTTCTGTTAGGTCCATACCATTTTGGTTGGCTTAAAACTCAACATTCAGAAAACTAAGATCATGGCATCCAGTCCCATCCCTACGCGACAAATAGATGGGGAAACAATGGAAACAGTGACAGACTTTATTTTGGGGGGGCTCCAAAATCACTGTAGATGGTGACTGCAGCCTTGAAATTAAAAGATGCTTGCTCCTTGGAAGAAAAGCTATGACCAACCTAGGCAGCAGACTAAAAAGCAGAGACATTGCTTTGGCAACAAAGGTCCATCTAGTTAAAGCTATGGTTTTTCCAGTAGTCATGTACGGATGTGAGAGTTGGATTATAAAGAAGGCTGAGTGCTGAAGAATTGATGCTTTTGAACTGTGGTGTTGGAGAAGACTCTTGAGAGCCCCTTGGACTGCAAGGAGATCAAACCAGTCTATTCTAAAGGAAATCAACCCTGAATATTCATTGGAAGGACTGATATTGAAGCTGAAGCTCCAATATTTTGGCCACCTGATGTGAAGAGCTGACTTGTTACAAAAGACCCTGATGCTGGGAAAGATTGAAGGCAGGAGGAGAAGGGAACAACAGAGGATGAGATGGTTGGATGGCATCGCCGACTCAATGGACGTGAGTTTGGGTAAACTCTGGGAGTTGGTGACGGACAGGAAGGCCTGGGGTACTGTAGTCCATGGAGTCACAAACTATTAAGTGCCAAGCACTGTTCTTTTTTTCCAAGTGACCAGAGAACGAAGAAAGCCTAGTACCTGACCTTTAGTCAACTCAAGTTCACCCTGATACTTAAAGAAGTGTTACAAGAAGGCCACATTGAGGGCTGTGAAGACCATGGGTTCAGTGGGGAGCTCTTATGCACAGGAATGGGTGATTTTGCAAAACAACAGATATTAAAAATTGATCCCTGAAAGATCACTAGACTTTAAACAGCAGTAGGAGAAAGAAAAGCACTCCGGGAAGAAGAAGCCACACGTGTAAAGGCGCAGAAGTGCGATTGTGCACACACAGTGCTCTCTGGTTGTATCGATTAAAATTAGGACTGCTTACATATAACAGAATGCCCAAAAGAATAGTGGCTTAAATGAGACATGTTCATCCCTTTTTCACACAAAATAAGTTGCAAGTAATTGTGACAGCCCTATGGCCATAAGGAATCCAGGTTCTCTCTATTTTTCTTCTCCACTATTCTAGTAATAGCCTTCATCCTCAAGGTCACTTTACGGATCAAAGAGGCTGCTGGAGCTCCAGCCAGGACATCAGCATTCCAGGTAGGAGGAAGGGGAAAGATCCCCAAGGCATTCCTCTCAGCTAATTCAGCTCCTTGTTAAGTCGACACATGGGAGGATTTATGTAACACTTTTGTTGACACTTTATTGGCCAGAATTTTGTCACATGACCACAAATAGCTGCAAGGGAAACAGAGATGTAGTCTTTATTGAGGGAGCAGATAAACACAGGGTTATATTATTAAGGATGAAGGAGGGATGTAAGAAGAGGATAACATGGAAACATACATTATCGAATGTAAAATGGTCGATGAGAATTTGCCCTGTGACTCAGGGAACTCAAACCAGGGCTCTATAACAACCTTGAGGGGTGGGACGGGG
>NW_011495064.1:3262105-3270398 GCF_000754665.1 Bison bison bison
AAGGAGAATGGTCACGTAGCACTGTCCAGCCCAGGGCAGTGGGGCAGGGGTCCTCCAGTGTGTGGAGAGAGGCGAAAGCAGGGAACTTGCTCACAGAGGCCATGCTAAGGAGGGTATGGGCTTTATTCTGTAGAAAATAGGGACTCGCTAAAGGATTCCGAACAGGAGCTTTGGGTGAAGGGGTCTGGAGCAATTTCCTCCGGGGAAAGATTTAAACAGAAAAGAACAACCCAAAGGCAGGACAACGGAGGGCTGAGGGCAGGGGAGGAGAGCTGCCAGGAGGGCTGAGGGCAGGGGAGGAGAGCTGCTAGCGGGTGATGAGCTGGGGACGGCAAGAAGGTGATGAGAACAGGGGCAGAGCCCCGGGGAAAGTGGAGGCACTGCCAGCTACAGGGGAGGGACACGGGAGTTCAAGATATAGAGAGAGCTCGAGATGTGTGAACCTTCAGGTCAGATGGCTGGAGGGCACCTGAGGATCCAGGCAGATGTAGAAGCGCGAGAAGCCAGTGCTGGGGATTCAACTAGAGGAGTCACCAGTTCTCCCGTTGTGCATGAGATCTGCCTGGCAGCGGTGCCAGTGCTGAGGTGTCGAGCAGGGGGAATCTGATAAACCCTCCATAGTTACCAGGCAGGGAGGACAAGGAAGTGGGTGAGGGTAAGCGCGCACTCTTTGGAGCCAGACAGGGCTACCGCTTAACAACCTAACCCTTTGGACTAGCTGCTTGCCTTCCTGAGCCTTAGCTTTCTCAGCTGCAAGGTGGGGATGAAGAACCCACCTTGGGGGCTGAGAGGAGGATGCAATGGGTGAGTGCTTAGCCCCAGCAACAGCTCCGTCAGTAAACACCAGCTCTCACCATTAAAGGGGCAGCTCTCTCCTCGCTGGAGGGACATTGGTGCCTTTCTTGGGGTCTTGAGTCTGCCCAATAGTCTTCCTGCTGCAGGGCAGGGTCCCCGGGGCCCCAGATGAGTTCACTGGGGAGTGAGTCACCAGTACTCTGCATCTCCAGGGCCCCGTGGAGCCCCGACCCAGCATGGCCAGGGCAGACCCTGGCTCAGGCAGCTCTCCCAGGCAGGGGCACCACCAGTCCAAGCCGCTGGTTT
Source organism: Bison bison bison (assembly GCF_000754665.1). Classification (NCBI taxonomy): domain Eukaryota; kingdom Metazoa; phylum Chordata; class Mammalia; order Artiodactyla; family Bovidae; genus Bison; species Bison bison. The sequence goes on from NW_011495064.1 coordinate 3,263,207, forward strand.
GGAAAAGGAGTTGTGTGTGTGCCAGGACACAGATGAGCAAAAGGGTGAGGGCCAATCGTGAGCCCCATAGAGATGACTCTAAGGAGCCCAGTTTGGGAAACTGAGGAAGATAACTGGTGGGGCAGAGGGAGAGGCCCAGCCCGCCGTCATGAGTGGAACAGTGGCCCACAGACATTTGCACGAGTTCAGCGTGTGGCATGGGCAATGTCCAACCAGGAGAAAATACACGACTTGGAGTCTGGTAGACAGTGGTGGTTTACGCGCTAAGTCGAGTCCAATTCATTGCAACCCCAGGAACTGTAGCTCGCCAGGCTCCTCTGTCCCTGGGATTTCCCAGGCAAGAATACTGGAGTGAGTTGCCATAACAGTATCCCCTACTCAACCCTTCCATTTAAAAGGTCAGTCTAGCCCTTATCCCCAAAATGACCCCAGACGGCATTTGGGAAAACCAACACGTCAGGGACAAGCACAGGAATAAGGGCCCTCAAAGGACATGGAGAGGAACATCAGAGACAGGGGAGGTGCCTGGCATCCAGAAGCTAAGGGTGAGCCCAGAGGGAGGAACTGGAGGTGGCCGAGCTCAGTCCAGGGGTCAGGTGGGATGACAGCTGGGAAGAGGCCATTGGGTTTGTTGGGAAGGAGGTCAGTGGTTGGAGAGGAGGTCCGAGGTCAGGGGTGGGGGTGGAAGCCAGGGGGCAGCTGCGTCCAATAGGCTGTAACAGAGGCTCAGAATTGCTTAGGATATGTTCCATTTCCTTCCAAGTCCAAGTGGAAGGGGACTTCCACCCTGAAGCCATCATGAGCCAGCCCACGTGTTTGCTGTTGTTGTTTTCTGCCATGCCCCATAACATGTGGGATCTCAGTTCCCCAAACAGGGAATGAGTCCGTGCCCTCGCCAGTGGAAGCGAGCCGTCTTCACCACTGGACCACCAGGGAGATCCCGAGCCAGGCCGCTTCTAACATGTACTCTTCCTCACTGGGGTCCTGTCTCCTCCACATGGCCCAGAGTGCCTGCCCATTAGCCTTGTGCCAGCAGCAGGAGGAAAGGGCTCAGGTGGGGCACGGGCTTGCCCCTTCCTTTTTAGGGCAGAGCCAGGAAGGTTGCCACCTCTTCTTAGTATCTTCTGCTTCTGTTAGGCCCATACTGTTTCTGTCCTTTATTGTGCCCATCTTTGCATGAAATGTTCCCTTGGTATCTCTAATTTTGTTAAAGAGATCTCTAGTCTTTCCCATTCTATTATTGTCCGTCTAGTCAAAGCTATGGTTTTTCCAGTAGTCATGTATGGATGTGAGAGCTGGACCATAAAGAAGGCTGAGCACCAAAGAACTGATGCTTTTGAACTGTGGTGTTGGAGAAGACTCTTGAGAATCCCTTGGACTGCAAGGAGATCAAACCAGTAAATCTTAAAGGATATCAATCCTGAATATGCATTGGAAGGACTGATGCTGAAGCTGAAACTCCAATACTTTGGCCACCTGATGCAGAGTCAACTCACTGGAAAATACCATGATGCTGGGAAAGATTGAGGGCAGGAGGAGAAGGGGCCGACAGAGGATGAGATGGTTGGATGGCATCACCGACTCAGTGGACATGAGTTTGAGCAGGCTCCAGGAGATGGTGAAGGACAGGGAAGCTGGTGTGATGCAGCCCATGGGGTCGCAAAGAGTTGGACATGACTGAGCGAATGAACAACAAGGCTCACCCAGGCCTTTACTCCAGCTCACATCCCACCGGCCACATCCCACTACAGGGCCTAGGAAGGCAGCCTTTATTCTGGACAGTTCTGTGTCCAGGTAGGAGTGGGGGCTGGCTGTTGCCACAGGAGAGAAGGAATATTGGAGTGAGAGGAGCGGTCACAGGGTGCTGGTAAGAGGGGGCGGCAGCCAGGAGCACAGGGTGAAGGGAGGAGAGAGCTTTGCCCAGGGAGCCCCTGCTGAGCACAGGTGCACCCTGGGGACGCGTCTCCTGGGTCCCCAGCCTCGGGTATCCGTTGTGAGGGTGGGTGGTGAGGGGAGTCGGTGTTGCTGAGAACGCCCTCTGCTGGCCAGGAAGACACATTCCAGAGCTTTCCAGAAGAATTTTTCAAGTTTCCCTCGGAGGGCCTTCTGGCCCCACACTAAAGCCGAAATAACACAGAAAGTAAGAAACGTCTTTCTTCCGGGACTTCCCTTATGGTCCCTCAGCTAAGACTCCAAGCCCCCAGCGCAGAGGCCCTGGTCAAGGAACTAGATCCCGTGTGCCACAACTAAGAGCCAAATAAAGAAATAATAAATAAATACATATATATTTTTAAAAAGCTATTTTCCACTCGTTTGAGCTTTTGCCAACTGCCATTGCTCGTGTTGGCCCTTGTCACTGTGTCCACTGCCCGGGCCCTGGGCACAGCCCTCAGACAAGGGGTGACCACCCTCCAGACCCCCTGGCACTCCCTCCACCCCGGCAGAGACACGACCCCAGGTGTCTGGCACCAGAGCGGGCGCCAGCCTATTCTGTCTCCTAGGGGACTCTCCACCCTCCCCTTGAGCTTCCAGATGCAAGATAAGAACGGACCCATCCTCCTGGGATAAAGGGCTTAACAGCTGGGTGTCTGTCCCCCTGGGCCGTGGACCCACTGACTTTTGCTGCCTCTCTCAGCTCCTGATTATGTGTGAAAATATATGCAAGGAAGACAGGTCTTCAAATCCTGTTTCCAGGGGTCTCACTTGTCCTGAGGGTTGACTTTGGTGGGGGCGGAGGTGGGTCTTGGGGTGACTAACTGCAAGCAAGTGCTCCAGGCACCACCCTGCACTTCACTCTCTCACCTGTGAGCGGACACCAGTCCCCTGTGCCCACCCCGTGTGCGACCTCTCCAAGACCTTCATTAACTCACTGCGTCCTTCAGCGGGACAGTCAGCAAATGCTTCCTGGGCCCCTGATGTGCCGGCCCTGTGCTAAGTACACAGGATACCTGGGTGCCGTTGGCAGTACCGAGTCAGGTCTCAGCCACCAATGGCTGTGTGACTTGGGTGTGTTTCAGATGCAGAAATTGAGGCTCAAGTTTGAGTAACTAGTAGAGGTTAAACCAGAACTGATTCCTAAGTTCTCCACTCTTTTATTAATTCTAAAATAAAGATAACTAGTCTCCTGAGGGCTTCCCTGGTGGCTCAGATGGTAAAGAATCTGCCTGCAATTCAGGAGACCTAGGTTAGATCCCTGGGTCGGGAAGATCCCCTGGAGAAAGGAATGGCAACCCACTGCAGTATTCTTGCCTGGAGAATCCCACGGACAGAGGATCCTGGAGGGCTACAGTCCATGGGGTCGCAAAGAGTCGGACGTGACTGGGTGATTTTCACTTTCAGTCTCCCGAGTAAATGTCCCAAAGACATTTGAAAAATGGGCAAAAGCTCAATACATGTAGGGAGTTCCCTGGTGGCCCAGTGATTAGGTCCCTTTCACAGCCTAGGATCTGAGTTTGATTCCCAGTAGGGGAACTAAGATCTTGTGTGGCATGTGCTGTGCCCAAAACAAACACCCAAAATCTGAAAAGAATGACAATTTTCCAAAGTAGAAATGTGTACAATAAATTCTACTATCAAGTGAAATATTAAAAAAAAAAAATCAGTACATGTACCCGGCAGCATGTACTTTTTTACATTTCCTTGTTCACAGATCTGTTCCAGATAGATGAAGAGGCTTATAAAAAACACTCAGACTTCTGGATAATTGAGCTGCCACTTCTTTGGATGGATCCTGTGTTTGTGGGAGTCGCTCTGAGTGTGGGGCTGTCTGTGAGCTCCCCTAGGCCTCGCCCAATGGGGAGTGGTACCCAGAGCTGAAGTAAAAAGCCTGAGCCCTCCTTTTAGCCTTTTAGTACCAGAGGGGAACCCAGTGCCTCCCCTCAAAGGCTCCAGGGACTCTGGGGAGAGATTAACAAAGGCCTCCCTTTTCCCATGGAGGTTGTCTTCCCTGCAGCCCACCCACCACACCCCAGATAAGCTCTAACAGTGAAGCTGTGTGAGGGGAGGGGACTCACAGTGTCGCTCAGCACAGAGAACAAAGTTAAATCAGTGCCCAACCAACCACTATTTTCAAGGTCCTGTTTCTCCCCTGGGATTTTTCCTGGCTTTATAAGCCTCGACTTTCCTTCACACCTCCAGGCCCTTTATTCTCCCCTTCTCCTCACCCTGTGGTCTCTGTTTATTTCTGAAGCAGAGATGTTCAGCTGTCCCTCTGAACCAATATAACCCCCTAGACAATTTTTCCAGCCCCCTCCCCCAATCCCCAAGGGGTTCTGCTAAACCTCATGACCACTACTTTCAGATTCTGGCAACATCGTGTATGGAAATAACACTGACACCCCTCCCCAAAAAAACACTGAAAAATTCAGAGTGGACGTTAGGACCACAGTAGGATTTGAAAAAAGGGTGGGGAAACACCCAGGTATTGGGGGTACAGAGACGACTTGAAATCAGAGTTGAGCTTTGACCTTGACCATGGGCCTAACGATAGGGGCTGAAGCTTCAACACCCACTCAGGGTCAAGAGGCACGGCCTTAAGAAGAAGCAGGGGACTTCCCTGGTGGTCCAGCGGCCAAGACTTCATGCTCCCAATGCAGGGGGCCAGGGTTCCCTCACTGGTCAGGGAACTAGACCCCACATGCCGCAACTAACGATCACAGATGCTGCAACTCAAACCTGGCACAGCCAAATAAGTAAATAAATATTTTAAAAAGAAGAAGAAATAGAACTGAGATTGCTATATAAGCTAGAACCCTGAAAAGGCTGCCCATCAGGAAATAAGCTACCCACCAATGTAGGGAACGGATGGTGAATCTTGTTTTGCTTTATGGCTCTGGGTGGGAGAAAAGATCCTTGGGAAAGACCAGAACTGAAAACTCGAACTATCCATGGAGGTGGCATCCAAATTTATACTCTCTATGGGGCAAAGAATTCCCAAGTTGAAAAATTAACACAAAAAGATTTCCCTACGGGTCTGAGAACTAAGACCCTGCATGCCTTGCAGCATGGCCAAAAACCTAAAAATAAAAAGTTGCATAAAGATAAAGAAATAATACTTCAATAAATTAAAAAAAAATTCCTTTAATGAGTCCTTGGAGCAGTTAGCATGAAAAATTACAAAAACAGATCTCTGAGGCCATTTTCACAGCCCAGGACACATAAGGCTCCCATAGAGCAAAATAATCTCACTGAAGATGAGTTCAAAAACACCAATTAAATTACACACACAAAAACTATCTACTGTGAAGGAGAGTCAGCAAATACAGCAAATGGAAAAATCATCTCTGAGAACTTGGGGGTAATAGGACAAGCTGAAAGACATCATATTGATATGCTAAAATACTTAAATATATAAAGGAATAAAAATGACAGGGAAAGAGCAGGATACTATAGAAAAGATTTGAAAAGGATGAAACAGATTTGAAAAGGGAGCCAGGAAATGAAAGATATAGACATTGAATTTATAAACAGAATGGATGGGCAAGCCAGCAGACTAGACATAGTTGGATTAACTGGAAGACAGATCTGAGAAAATTAATCAGAATGCAACATTCTGTCAAAGGATGAGAACATTTGAAAGAAAGGTTGAGACAGATGATGAAATGATATGGGACACGACTGAGTGACTTCACTGTCACTTTTCACTTTCATGCGTTGGAGAAGGAAATGGCAACCCACTCCAGTGTTCTTGCCTGGGGAATCCCAGGGATGGCGGGGCCTGGTGGGCTGCTGTCTATGGGGTCACACAGAGTCAGACACGACTGAAGCGACTTAGCAGCAATATACAACAAACAGAAGTTGTAGAAGAGAAAAATCAGAATGAATGGGCCAGGAATAACATTTGCAATATTCAAAGAAATAATGAATGAAAATTTCTAGGATTAAAAATAGGCCTGAATCTTCAGACGGAAGAGGCAGACTGAACGCTAGGCGGGATGAATACGAGTCAGTCTACACAGGAAGAAAGGGAACGCTTCTGCACCATTGCTGAGAACGTACGTTGGTGCAGCCACTGAGGAAAACAACATGCAGTTTCCTTAAAAAATTAAAAATGGAACTAACACACAATCTGGCTATTTCACTTTTGGGCTTTTATCCAGAGAAAACAAAAACACTAATTCTGAAACATATGCGACCCCCATGTTCAATGAAGCATTAATTACAATAGCCAAGATACAGGAACAACCTAAGTGCACATCAGTGGATGAACAGATAGATCAATGGTTTATGCACGCAATGGAGTATTGTTTTGTTATTGTTGTTTAGTCACTAAGTCATGTCCAACTCTTCTGCAACCCCATGGACTGTAGCCCGCCAGGTACCCCTGTCCATTGGATTTCCTAGGCAAGACTACTGGAGTGGGTTGCCATTTCCTTCTGCAGGGGATCTTCCTAACCCAGGGATCAAATCTGCATCTTTTTTTTTTTTTTTAAATCTGCATCTTTACCAGTAGATTCTTTACCCCTGAGCCACCAGGGAAGCCTCACAGAGGAATATTACTCAGCCATTAAAAAAGATGAAATCTTGCCATTTGTGATGCATGGGTGACCTTGAAGATACTATGCTAAGTGAAAATAGAGAAAAACAAATACCATATGATTTCACTATGCGGAATCTAAAAACAAACCAACAAAAACACAATAAATGAATAAACCAAACTAAACAAAAGCATGTAGATACACAGAACAGAGTAGTATTTACCAGAGGGAACCAGAGGGGAAGCCAAGGGCGGTGGGAGGCGTAGGCAAAACAGGCGAAGGGGTCAACTGTATGGTGACAGATGGAAACTAGACTTTGGGTGGCGAGCTCGCTGCAGGGTAAACAGAAGCTGAAATCTACATCACCAATGCCATCAGGGGGCTACGGGGGTACAGAGAGGGGGAGAGGCCCGGACAGGCTGAGCTGAGTGGCGAAGGGAGAAGGGGGGCTCCGGAGGGCTGAGCAGAGATGAGGACCGAAGAAAACCTTTGATTACAGCCCAGAAACCAAACCTACGCCAGAGGCAGCTTGCCCAGCCCCGAGAAGAGGGCAGGCTATGAGCCTTGAGACCCACGCGAGGCTCCTTTCTCACACATTAATCTCACTGTCTTCATGTCAACACCGAGAGGTAAGGATTCCCACTTTACAGGTGAGGAGAATGAGGCCCGGAGGCTGAGTGGCACGTCCAAGGCCACACAGCGAGAGACCAGGCAGG
>NW_011495064.1:3270498-3274561 GCF_000754665.1 Bison bison bison
CAGAATGCACTGGGCCGAGAGACCCACCTGAGCCCCCCTGACTCACAGCACTGGCAGCCCCCTTGGCCTCATCCCAAGGGGCACGCGGCCGGAGCAGCAGAGGTCAGACCTCAGGGAAGAGGGCCCTGTAGGGCGGTGTGCCCGGCGGCCACCCTCCCATCTGGGGCTGGCTCCTTCTCCTCCACAAACAACAAGAGCGAGCCTATGGGGCTGAGGCTCCTGTGGGCTCCCCTCTTGAGGGCAGCCCCTCCACTCCTCAATCTGAGGGCCAGTCAGAAAAAGCTTCCCAGAATGCACTGGCCCCCCCACTCCCCCAGCACCCCCTACACTTGCTGAGAATCTAGAACCTGCCCAGGTCTCCCCCCTTCCCCAGGCCTTCCTGCCTTCTCAGTGGTCCACGAAGACTCCCCACTCCCTGTTTCCCGGCTACCCTCGGCCCAGGGGTGGGTCCTGGCTTGTGAGTAGGGAGGATGGGAAAGGAGGAGGGGTGCGATGGGACACCTGGAAGGCTGAGCCCCAGCCCTGCCCTTTATCTGTAGACATTTCCCAGATAAAGACAGCATTCAGGTCCCGACAGAACAAGAGTCCTTGGTGCGTTGCAGGCACTGGCTTTTATGAGAAAGCAGCAAATCATAAGAAAACCATCTCTTTGGGAGGACTTAGCTGCGATAGAAATTGCAGATGAATGCCAATTCTGGCTAATCTCCATGTCAACGTGTACAAAACGCACATTGGATTCCAAAGCATAATGCTAAATACCCACGAAGAGCTTCAGCCAATCTGGCCGCTCCGCTGACCCACTAAGAACAATTACGGTGCTGGCGCCTCCACCTCAAGCACACACGCCTCTTTCTAGTGCCTTTCACAACCTAGAGAGGCGGCGCGGTGCATTTTTACAGATAAGGAAACTGAGGTTACTGAGGTTAGGTAACTTGACCAAAGTCACATATTTAGAAAGTGGTGGAACTTTTCAAAATACTCAGTTGGGGAAATGCTCATCATTTGTAGAAAAAAAAAAAAAAAATTCAACAAGGCAGAAGAACACAGGCTTCCAGTTAACCCTCAGTTACCCAGAAAAGTCATTTCCCTTCCACACGCATGCCTGTGTGTGTCTGCACGCACTTGAATTTTCTGATTCATAGAGTTCTTGATGAAGAGGCCAAACCGCAGGAGGGAAAATGTACAGAAACCAGCAACTATATTCTCTGAATTCAGTCGTGGGCTTGGAGATCCCCAGGTAAAAGGTAACAAAACATAGCGTTGTCAAAGCAACTGTCAGGAAACGGCCACCGTCAGGGCACAGGCATCCATTTGGCCCCCCTCCAAGGCCCTGCGCTCATAGACGGCTGGCCCAGGGCTGACGGGCACCTCCCCGTGCTCACTGCAAGGCTGAAGGAAAAGCAGGAGGCTGGTCGGCACAGACAGAGCTCAGTCACCAGTCTGCTGTGTGGTCTTGCTACTGCTCAGCCACTTCGGCTGTGTCTGACTCTGCAACCCCATGGACTGTAGCCCGCCAGGCTCCTCTGTCCATGTGAGTCTCCAGGCAAGCATACCAGAGTGGGTTAACATTTCTTCCTCCAGGGGATCTTCCCCACCCAGGGACTGACCCTGTGTCTCTTGCATCTCAGGCATTGTATGTGACCTTGAGCGTGTCACTTTCCCTTTCTGGAGCTTAGTATTCCCATCTGTAAAACCAGGACTCAGCAAGCTTGTAACAAAAAGGGCTAGATAATAAATATTTGGGGCTTTCGATCTCAGTCACATCGTCTTTGTTTTTGTTTGCTTGTTTTTGGGTTTTTTTGTCCTTTTTTTTTTTTTTTACAACCCTTTAAAAATATAAAACCCTATCAAAATGGAGCCAGGCCAGTGAAGCACCCCAGAATGTACCAGAAGGCAGAGCCCTCATCCTGGCTCCAAGTTCTCACTTAGTTCCTTAAAATGAAGAGGCTCCCAGCTTTCTCTCAGCAACCAGGGCCCTCTTCACCCCTAGGGATGAACAGATACTCCCCTGCTCAAAAGCACAAAGACCAGGGACTTCCCTTGCAGTCAAGCGGTTAGGAAACTGCCTTCCAATGCAGAGGATGAGGGTTTGATCCTTGGTCAGGGAAACAAGGTCCCACATGCCGCGGGGCAACTAAGCCTGTGTGCTGCAGCTACTGAAGCCTGAGTGCTGCTACAAAGAACCCGAGAAGCCAAAAACAAAAACACACCCCGAAGACCAGCCAGGTCTTCTGTAAAACAGAGGCCTCGTTCAGTGGGTGGCCACCCTCAAATCCCTCGGGGGCCTGGTAGATAACGCTGACAGAGCCCAGGGACAGACGGCCTCAGGGTGGGGAGGCGTACAGCGGCTGAGGGAGCCACAGAGGGTCCACCTGCTGGCGGACGGGGCAGGCCGCTTGACTGGTGAGGCAGATCTGATTTTAAGAGAAGTCTGAAATCTACAATTTTATACAGAACTCTGCCCCCTCACCACCTTTTTTTTTTTTTCCAAGTTGACAATGAGATTAAAAGCAAAACAAAAGCTATTGGGAGCCTTGAGATAAAACTTCTCTGGGCCTTATTTACCTGAGGCCTCCACATCCAGCTAACCCTCCAGCCAGCCCCTCCCCAGGTACGAGAGAGACCTCAGGGAGTTCAATGATGGTCCCAGAACCCTGCCCTTTGGGAGGCTTCCCTGTCCAGAGCGCCCTGGGAAGTGGGAGCATTCACAGGAAGTGATCCCTGAGAATATGTCTCTCCTCCCTCCACAAGGCTTCCTGGGCTGGGGGCAGCCTCCACCCTGCAGTTGGCAGACAGCCTGGTATTCTTGGCCACCCTTGATCTCCACTTCCTTTTCCTGGGGTTAGAGTTAATCTGAAACAGTGACCGCTAAACAGAGAGGAAAGATGCTCCCTGGCACAGAGGTGGGCCCGAGAGTTGAGGGGGGAGCATGCTGGACGTGCTGATGTATGTCTCCACTGCTGGCCAGAGTACGACATTCCAAAAGGGAGTGCAAGGACCTCAGAATTTCCCCCAACACAGCAACCACAGCGGGTAAGGCCAGGTTAACGCCAGGTGTTCTCATAGGTCAGTGGCCATGCTGACCTCTCCCTGCCAGCCTGGGCCATGAGCCTTGGGGTGGCGGTGGGGCGGGACCGCTGTCCTCTTCATAGGCCCAGCTGACCCCGCCTGCCCCTTGACCTTGAACATGTTCTGTGCTTGTCCTTGTGTGTGATGTGCCCTCTATGCCTCAGTCATCTGGCTGTCTACAGGGCTCTTCCGCATAAGGCCAGCTGGCCCTGCCTGGGAGCTCACCACGGTCCTGCTTACGGGGCGAATTTTCTGCTGAATCAATGAGCTGGGCCGAGGCGGCAGTGCAGCAGGCCCAGGCCAGGTGTTGCGGGTGGCCCAGGAAGATGAACCATCAGCATCTCCTTTCCACACCTGTCCTAAGGTCAGAATGAACTCAGGCCCAGCCAGAGAGTCTCTGTGACCACAAAGGCTGGGGAAGCTGAGTCTGAGAGGTCAGAATCCACGAAGAACCCCTGGGCCCTCCCTAGCCCACTCCTCACTGAGAGGCCAGCCTGAAAAAAAAGAAAATCATTAGCTCCTACATATAGATCAACATTTCTCTCTCTATTCAAAGGTCAGTTCAAAAAGCCTTGTTAATTTGGGCCTTACTGGGTCCACTAGGGATGCAGGCCAGAGTGTGAGCCCTGTTAAGCAAAGATGCCTGGGAGTGAAATCAAGGCATGGGGGCCTGTAGGGGGGATTTTGAATCTACTTGGGGGTTCTTTTCAAGCTGGTTTCAAGCAGGTCTCTATGATGGGAAGCCAGGCCTGTTCTAAGACCTAGTAGAGGCCCCAGGAGTGTCAATATGAGACTTTCAGAAAATTTTCTGAAAAGCTTCACATATCTACCCTAGGAGGATGTTCAAGAACTTGCAAGCTGGTGGGGAGGGAACAATACAGGGAACAGAGGGTGCAAGTGCTCAGAGGCACGAGGGACCTCTTGATCCACCTGAGAAGGGCGGACCAGGGCAGGTGAGAGAGGTCTCACTCATCTCTGCCGCCCCCGATCCTCT
>NW_011495064.1:3274661-3284543 GCF_000754665.1 Bison bison bison
CTTGGCAGAGCCTGTGGGCCTGGAGGAGGCGTGCCCCCTGGTCCCTTTTCTGGGAAAAAAGAGGAACTATGGTGGGGAGGCAGGGGGGAGGCCGGGGCTTTCAGCGAGGCCCGAGGGGCCAGCGATGCTCCGGCTCAGGCTCTCCCTGCCTAGCAATAATTTGGGCGCAGAGAAATATTGGCGGCCTTGGCTAACCGAATTATTCTTTCGGTTTGAACAAACTCCCCCTTTTTGACTCAGATCCGGCCGAGCATGGAAAGCGCTTTCCGAAACCCCCGCCCGCCCGCCTTCCCCAACTCGGCTCAGCGGCTCAGAGAGCCCAGGGGGAGGGGAGCGGGCGCTCGGACCGACCACCCCAACCCGTTGCCTCGCCCCGCATCCCCAGGGCGGCGCCCCCCGCGGACACCGCAGCCCGCCCCTCCTCCCACCGCGCCCCGGCGGAGCCGAGCAGAGGATGGGTGGGCGAGGCGGGACGCAAGTTCCCCGGAGCGGGTCGGTAAAGACCCCTGCGCGCGGGCTGGGTTGGAAAGAGAAAACTACCCATCACTTCCCCAAGCACGTGCTTAAGGCACCAAAATAGAAAAAAGAAAAATGCTTGGAAAGGATTTGATATTTCCAGGCGAGCATCGAAATCGCCGTTCCGGGAAAAGCCAGTCTTGTGAGACTTCCTTACACTAATTGAACCGTTCCGAGTTGTTTTTATGTCAGGGGGTGGGCATGGCGATCCTTTGGGGCTTTAGTGTGCCCCACCCCCACCCCCAGGGACTTCCGGCCTTCGTGCCACGCCAGCGCACCCCAATATTTTTGAGCCCCTATTTCAGCTCCCTGGGGCCACAGGGCTGCCCAGCTGTTATTTTGCAGTTCTGCGCAGCACCCCACTGGCAGTTCTGCTTAATGCTCCTGCCTCTGACTCACAAGAGGAGGGGATTTCTGAGCTGTTTCAAAACTTAACCAGAATATTAGGGTTTTCAGGCAGCCCGTGTTTAATTAAAAAAAAAAAAAAAGCCCTAAAGGCAACAAAATTTGACACATTGACACACAGCAGCAGCAGAAGGGAAGGTGGGGTGGGTGGGCAGGACCACTATCTCCTATGTCCCATGGATCCATGGAACCCAGGTTTCCTGTGTCCTTCCCCTAGCCCTGGCTCACCCCATGCCTTCTGCTTGGTCCTGGTTCTGGATAAGAGCTAATATTTATGGAGATCTGCCTTCCCACCAAACACACTTCTAAGCTGTTTATAAGAAATAACTTATCTAGTGCCTATAACTGCACTAGCAGGTGTGAGGGCTTTTATTGTGCCATGACCATTTTACAGATGAGAAGACTGAGCATGAAGAACTGAACTGATTTGGGGCACTCGGGTTTTATTTTTTAAAACAAAACAAAACTTTTGAGCAGGGATAGAACCTGCACCCTCAGTATTGGAAGCTTGGAGTCTTACTGGACGGCCAGGGAAGTCCTGGGGCATTTGGTCTTCTTATGGAGAATGCAGGTTGCTTTTCCCACTCTGCACAGGAGGCAGATGCCACTCAGTCACAGGAAGCCTCACTCATCAGAGTGAGTGAGGAATCTCCCTCTTGCAGAGATCTGTGTGGGTCAGGGTTTGGGAGACTCTGAAGCTGCTAGGGGACTGAGTAGGAGAAGTAATTAGAGTAGCAACCCCCACCCCACCCCACCCATCCAAGCTTAGGCTTCCAGCATGGAAGGAGTTAATGGATCTGCTCAGGTTAGAGCTACATCATTCACCTCGACCATAATTCCTCCCAACATCCTGGCCAAATGTGAAGACCCCAACTGGGGAGCTCAGGACCTTGAAGCTACTAGCTGTAAACCTAGAAAACCTGGTCAGGTGGGGGGGTCTCAGGGTCCAGCTCAGGTCGCTAAGGCCAGGGCTTGGGGTGCACACAGGCAGGACTGTGCAGAGGAGCCAATGGTGTGCCAAGGGCTCGGCCCCCTGATGCAGGGAAGGTGACTGCTGTGCTAAGAGACGGTTGGGTTTGGGGGAGCAGGTTATTTAAGCATTTACTTCTACAGGCTCAGATGCACGCAGAATCTGCTTGGTCGGAGGCTGTTTTCACATAACACCAGCACAACAGAATGACCATTTGTTAAAGGTCTACGTTATTTCTAACTGTCACAGTAATCTCACAAGGTAGGTATTGCTAATCCCGTTTTACACGTGGGAAAATCGAAGACTAAAGATGGTGAGTCATTCATCCAAGGTCATCTGCAAGTGAGGGTGCCAGGACTGGGGAGCAGTCGGCCTGACTCCAGAGCCTTGGAGCTTCCTGTTTTAGTGGACTGGCTGAGCCAGTGCAGCTTCTTAGGAAGTTGAGAACCTCTCGGTTTCTCTCTGCCCTTTGGTCAAAAGGGAATTTCAAAAGTGCCTGATTCATTGCAAGTGTGAACGTGTGTAAGTTGCTCAGAGGCTGCCTCAAGCGTTCATCTGTAAGCTTGAGTTACTCTCTACCGCTTTGGGGACTGGCGTGGGAAGCCAGTGGGAAGGTTCCGGGCCCCAGTGCCCTTATCTGCCAAGGGTCCACGTGAGGGTCACCGAGGGAGAGATGAGTGTCCGGCTCACTACCAGGACCCAGCTTATGTTGTTGGACCTGGAGAGGGATTTAGGGGACAGGTTTTAGGGTCAGCTTCTGGATCAGTTCACCCTCCCTAAATTCATTGCAATCCTCATCTCAAGATGCTTTGATGACTCCTGCAAGTCTAGGACAAAATTCACACCTCCAGGAGATCCAGATCCACCCCGACCCCCACTGGTTGTTGTTGCTGTTCAGTACCCAAGTCATGTCCGACGACTCTTCACGACCCCATGGACTGCAGCCCGCCAGGCTTCCCTGTCCCTCACCATCTCCTGGAGTTTGCCCAAGCTCATGTCCATTGAATCGGTGATGCCATCCAACCATCTCATCCTCTGTCACCCTCTTCTCCTGCCCTCAATCTTTCCCAGCATCAGCTCTTTGCTCCTGCAGCTGTCAAGATAGAAATTTTGGAATCTGACAGAAAGAGGGGACACTGAAGAAAAAGAAACCCCATTCCCATCTGGCCTAGTAGCCTGATTCACCTCGCAGGTCCATCCCCACAAGGGACACTGATTCTCTTGAAAGGAGACAGCCCAAACTTTCCTAGAAGCTCTTAACAAGAAGGTAAACTGAGGCCTGGAGGGTGGCTCCCCCGCCGCCCCCTAGCTGGCTGTCAGGCCGAGCCCAGGGCCCAGCTGTCGGTCGCTGGCGTCCAGCCGCTGCCCCAGACCGAGCGGAGCGGCCGAGGCGCGCCAGCCGCGCCCCCTCCTGGCAGCGCTCCCGCCCCGGGCCCCTGGAGCCTGCCTCTCCCCGACTGATGTAAGCTGATATTTTAATTCTCTTACAAGGAATGGCGTTTAGAGAAATGACTTAACCGGATTACTCATCGTCTATAATGACTTGGCCTGGCTCCGACGCTATTCCTAGACGTGACGCTTGAGGCTTTGATTCTTTCTTTTCTTTTGCTACTTTTTTTTAAATACCAAGAAATGACTGCCGTGGGCTCGCGGCGGCTCCACCCCTACACGCCCCTCGCATGGCATCCTGGGAGATGTAGTTCTCTCCTGCCCTGGGGCGCGACCCCCTCTCGCCTCCGCCCCCGCCCCCGCCAGAGAGTCCTGGGAACCTGCAGGTAGTAAGAAGCTCCCATCGTGCAGTCTGTGCAGTCTTCCGAAGAGGCACTTAAGCGCTGCAAGCCTCGGTTTACTCATCTGTCAAATGGGAGACAGTCATACACCAGGGAAATGAAGGGTTACCAGAAGCTGATTTTAAAATGAGAGCAAAAGCTCCGTACGACTTCTTTATCCATTCATCTGTGGATGTATATCTAGGTTGCTTCCATGTCCTAGTTATTGTAAATAGTGCTGCCAGTCAGTTCTAATGAGGTGAATAAACCTAGAGCCTATAATACAGAGTGAAGTCAGTCAGAAAAACAGATATCATATATTGACACACACACATGGAATCTAGAAAGATGGTGCCAATGAACCTATTTGCAGGGCAGCAAGGGATTCCCTGGTGGCTCAGAGGGCAAAGAGTCTGCCTGCAATGCAGGAGACCTGAGTTGGATCCCTGGGTAGGGAAGATCCCCTGGAGAAGAAAATGGCAACCCACTCCAGTACTGTTGCCTGGAAAATCCCATGGATGGAGAAGCCTGGCGGGCTACAGTCCATGGGGTCGCAAAGAGTCAGACACTACGGGGCGACTTCACTTTCACTTTCAAAGGAGAGGCAGACATTAAGGACAGACTTCTGAGTGAAGGAGTGGGGGACAAATTGAGTGAGTAGCATTGAAATATATATATTACCATATATTAAATAGCCTGCCAATAGGAATTTGCTGTTTGATGAACAGAGCTCAAATCTGATGCTCTGTGACAACCTAGAAGGGTAGGGTGGGGTGTAGTGGGAGGGAGGTTCAAGAGGGAGGGGACATGTATACCTATGGCACATTCATGTTGATATATGGCAGAAACCAACACAATATTGTAATTATCCTCCAATTTAAAATACATTTTTTAAAAAAGCTCTATACAGACCCCGTGGTTTTGTTTTTGTTTTGTTTTTTTAAAAACCTTTGTCCAGTGCATTTGTACTGACCTCCAGTCTAGACTTACTACTTTGTGTCATAAAGAAGGAACCAGGCTTTGGTTGTCCAGGTATCCAGCGCTTAACAGGGAGCTGGCCTCTCTTTATTACCTCGTCCAGCATTTACTCTCTGCTGCTTGATGTCTTCAACTGTAATATAGGGATAAATATATAGTGGCCACTTCATAGGGCTGGGTGACACTGAGTGAAATAATCCATGTAAGACGCTAGGTTCAGTACCTGATAAACACTGGTCAAAGGTATTGTCACCCCTCTGGCACCAGGCCTTGAGTGACTTTGGAACTGTCTGAAGAAGCAATGGCTGATTCTTATCACCTGTAAGGTTGTCAAGGGCTGTATATTTTGCTCCACGAGATCAGAGCTTTGTCCTGGTCATGGCCATATCCCCCAGTCTCTAGTCCAGTGCTGGCACAGAGCTGGGTCATAACAAATGTCAGATGAGTGAATAAATGAATCATTATGCCTGCTTTGCCAGTGAGGAACTGGAGGTTCTGAGAGGTCAAGTGACTTGCAGATGGTCACACAGCAGCTGGGCTATCTGAGTGGGGATGAAAATCCACATTTTCTCTCCCTGTCACCCTCCCCCACCCTCCCGCCAACACAGACACACATAGGAATTCGACCGTTACCTTTCAGGCTCAAGAAGCATAAGAATCACGTGGCATCTCCAGTTTCCTCCAGTTTCCGGCAGCAGCCAGGTGTGGATGTGCTCCCAGAGTGGATCGAGCTGGGGAAGCTAAGTGTTCACATGGGGGTGGGGGGAGGGGGAGGTGAAAAAAAGTGACCAAAGCTCTCAGATCCCCCTCCCTCACCTCCAGCAGTTCCCCAAATGCCGAAAGCTATTCTTGCCTTTTTCTAAAAGAGGCGTTTGAAGCCATGAGCCAATTCTTTCCATTCCTGAGCTTGGGTATCATCTATTTCGGGCGTTTGTTGTTTTCCATGAGTTGCGGATGCCACTGTGAAGCTGGCCTTTCCTGGACAGCTAGGGCACGAGGGAGCAAGGCAGGAGCCAGGCGGGGCCAGCACTTAAAAATACTTCCCGATTCATTTCTCCTTTGAAAACAAAGCCCTGGGGGCCTTTTGCCACCGCTGGAGCCTGGGAACGGAGCTTCCCAGAGCAGAAAACTGACTGAGCATGCTGGATGTGTTTGTGGGTCCCAGGAGCAAGAGCTTTAAAAACACAGACTTGCTGTGTGACCTCCTTCAAACTCGCCTGACGTCTCTGGGCCTGCTGGCCTCCTCTCCAGAATGAGGCCAGGTGGGAAGAAGCTCGTGAACAGTCCCTCCAGCTCTGAGAGCTCCAGGATGAGGACCACCCCTCCCAAGACCAGGTTTTCTTCCTAGATTTGGGCCAGCAAGGGATGCCGAGTCTTGGGGACAGAGGCTAGGAGAAAGCAGAAAGGCCAATCTCTGGGACTCCTTTGTAAGTTACAGAGCCCTGCAAATGTTCTAAGGGGGTCCAGAATGTTCTTGGAAGGTTCCTGTAATTGCAAAAAGACCAAGCACCATGAAGAGGGGATGAAATAAAGACTGCTATACATCCGTACCAGACGTGCAGTCTAGCAGCTACAAGAGAGAAATAGATCTGTGTTCTAACAGAGAGGGTTCTCCAAGACGTATTGTTGGACAAAAAAATCAAGTTGCAGAATAGAACAATTAGAATGGAATCACTTTTTAAAAGCACACATAAATTTACGTGTTTTTTTACACCATGTGTTTATGAAAATACATAGGGAAAGTTCCGGAAGAGTTTACCTAATCTGATGCTCAGTTGCTTCTGACTCTTTGCAACCCCATGGATTATAGTCCACAGGCTCCTCTGTCCATGGGATCCTCCAGGCAAGAATACTGGAGTGGGTTGCCATGCCTTTGTCCAGGGATCTTCCCAACCCAGGGATCGAACCCACGTCTCTTATGTCTCCTGCGTTGGCAGGCACATTCTTCACCACCAGTGCCACCTGGGAAGCCCACCCAATGTGATAAGAGTCCTTATCTCTAGGTTGGGGAGGGAACTGAATTTGGAATGGTGTCAGAGAGAAATGATTTATTTGTAATGTCTTTATGGGAAGAATGCATTCGTGGGTTTTTCTTTTTTTTAATTAATCTATTTGAGACAGCAGGACATGGAGGGCCCAGGCGACTTCTCTCATGCCATCAGGGGCCGGACCTGATGGTTAGATAATGCAGGAGGAGGGTAGCTGTGGGTAGGAGGTGAAGGTATATCAGATAGTGGCTTGACCAACAGGCATGTTTGATTTTAGGGAAGCAAATGGAGATGTCATTCCTCTGCAAGATTTATTGGCTGTTGTAAATTACTTTCTATTGCAAACAGTTGCCTCAGGAGGCAATTAAATTTAGATCATATTGTTCCCAGGTTGACACAGGCAGGTGTTGACTTGCTGAGGCTTTGCACAACAGCCACTGTCTGTAAGAGTGTGTTCAACTGCCTGGGATGGCAGAATAACTCTGTCCTGTGTGGGATGATCTGCTGCTTTGTCAGGCAATGAGTCTATTCAGCCTGGGAGGGTGGGGTTAGCCTAGACTGGGATGCTGAAGGTAGTGCCTAGGCCTCTACCCCAAACCTTGGGCAAACAGTCCTAATAGGATGGCAGTCCGGTGGTCGAGACTCAGAGCTTTCACTGCCGAGGGCAAGGGTTCGATCCCTGGTGTGGGAGCTAAGATCCTGCAAGCTGTGGCTCCCTGCCACCGAAAAAAAAAGAATGGACAAAGCTTTTCTACCACAGCATCTGCCAACACAGCCTCAGGTCTCCTGGAGGGCTTATAAACTGGGAAGTGTGGGGGCACTATCATAATCACCGTTATAATGATTGTTAGAGGCAGTTACTATTGTTGACGATGTGTCTGTTACCAAATCTGCAGGCATAGACTTTTATACAATGACCCATTATGAGGTAGACAAGGGAGCCCACGTGTTGTCCACTCTGAACTGAGCCTGGAGAGTTCTTCCATCCCAGAGCCCAAGGATGAGGGAGAGTTTCAGGGTCACCAAACTACAACCCTGGGCCACTTGTTTAGGGCGATGGCTGGGTGATGAGTGCAAACAGGGTTGGTGAACGCACGGGTCCTAGGGCTCCTTAACCAGCTGTTTCCAGTCGGCGCTTTGTCATGGATTCCAGGCCTCACTGCCAGCTATCGCTGGACATCTCACTGGTCCATCGTGTCCTCACCAGCACTCAAGTCTTCCCCTTCACACTTTCTCCTTCTCAGGCTGTGTTCCCTGATTCAGTTAATAGCACTGCCAAGAAATGCTGAGGGGAGTGACCGAGGGGGCCTGACTGGAGCTCGGATGCTCAGCTCCACCATTTACCAGCTGTCTTACTTGAGCTAATTAATCCTCTGGAGCCTCAGTTTTATAGTGTAAAATTAGGAAATGCATAGCGCTGTTTGTATTAAAACTAATCAACAATTTGTGGTTGCTTACTCTGTGTTAGGACAGGGTTCAAGTCCATATGTGAGACCTTGGCTCTTTTTTCAAATTGTGGAAAAATATGCATTACATGAAATTTACCATTTTAACCATTTTTAAGCATACAGTTCAGGGACGGCAAGTACATCCACATTTTTGCACAACCATCACCACCATCCATCTTCTGAAATTTTTCATCTTGCAAAACTGAAAATCTGTGCTTATTAAATGTGTGTGTGTGTTAGTCACTCGGTCATGTCCCACTCTTTGCAATCCTATCTACTGTAGTCTGCCAGGCTCCTCTGCCCATGGAATCCTCCAGGCAAGAATACTGGAGTGGGTTGCCATTCCTTTCTCCAGGGGATCTTCCAGAACCAGGGATCGAACCCAGATCTCCTGCTTTGGAGGCAGAGTCTTTACCATCTGAGCTGCTGCTGCTGCTGCTATGTCACTTCAGTCGTGTCCGACTCTGTGCGACCCCAGAGATGGCAGCCCACCAGGCTCCCCCGTCCCTGGGATTCTCCAGGCAAGAACACTGGAGTGCGTTGCCATTTCCTTCTCCAATGCATGAAAGTGAAAAGTGAAAGTGAAGTCACTCAGTCGTGTTGGACTCTTCTCGACCCCATGGACTGCAGCCTACCAGGCTCCTCCATCCATAGGATTTTCCAAGCAAGAGTACTGGAGTGGGGTGCCATTGCCTTCTCCAAGCCTTATTAAATACTAACTCCCTATCCCGCTTCCCTCCCCCCAGCCCTTGGCAACCATAAGTGAAGTGAAGTGACTCAGTCATGTCCGACTCTTTGCAATCCCATGGACAGTAGCCTACCAGGCTCCTCCGTCCATGGAATTTTCCAGGCAAGAGTACTGGAGTGGGTTGCCATTTCCTTCTCCAGGGGATCTTCCCGACCCAGGGATTGAACCCGGGTTTCCTGCATTGCAGGCAGACGCTTTACCATCTGAGCCACCAGGGAAGCCTGGCAACCATAATTCTATACTATTTGTTCCATGAATTTGACTCTAAGTACTTTATATACATGGAATCATACAGTATTTGTAGCTTGTGTCTGGTTTATTTTACTTAGCATACTGTCTCCAAGGTTCATCCATGTTGTGGAACACGTGAGAATTTCCTTCCTTTTTCAGACTGAGTGATATTTCACTGTATGTACATACCACAGTTTTGGGCTTCCCTGATAGCTCAGTTGGTAAAGAATCCACCTGCAATGCAGGAGACTCCAGTTAGATTCCTAGGTTGGGAAGATTCCCTGGAGAAGGGATAGGCTATCTGCTCCAGGATTCTTGGGCTTCCCTTGTGGATCAGCTGGTAAAGAATCTGCCTGCAATGCAGGAGACCTGGGTGGTTGGGAAGATCCCCTGGAGAAGGGAAAGGCTACCCACTCCAGTATTCTGGCCTGGAGAATTCCACGGAGTTTATAGTTCATGAGTCACAAAGAGTCGGACACAACTGAGTGACTTTCACTTTCACCACAGTTTAGGGGCTTCCCTGATGGCTCAGCAGTAAAGAACCCGCCTGCAATGCAGGAGATGAAGGATACATGTGTTTGATCCCTGGGTTGGGAAGATCCCCTGGAGGAAGAAATGGCAACCCACTCCAGTATTCTTGCCTGAAAAATCCCATGGACAGAGGAGCCTGGGTGGGCCATGGTCCAAAGAGCGGCAAAGACTTGGGTGCAACTGAGTACATACCACAGTTTAGCCATTCATCCATCAATGGACACTGGATTGCTTCCACTCTTTGGCTATTGTGAACAATGCTATCAGACCTTGAATTCTTAAACCCAAGAGAAAACCC
>NW_011495064.1:3284643-3285279 GCF_000754665.1 Bison bison bison
TATGGCTGAGTTACTTCTCCCTCTGGCAGAAGCCCAGCTGCAGCTGGCTCAGCATCTCCTAAGACCCCTACTCCACTGGAAGCCTCATCTCCCCAAGCAGGGATCATGCCCCCTCTTTCCACGGCTCACCTTGTAGCTGCCCTCTCTGTCTTTGAGAAATAGGTGGACACGGGCCCCTGTCAGCAGGTTTCCTGCCCCAGGCATTTCTGGACCCCCACAGAGCTTTGGCCAAGGACTTGTTACTTTGGAAGGGGTCCTTGTTTAGCTATCACCAACCATTTCTACTTCTAAGCTGGGCTGGAAGGGAGATGGGAGAGGTCTTCCACCCAGTTCAAGTCAAAATCGGAAGCGCTTTGCTACCCCACCCAGACCCCAGTGCCCTGCTTAAGACCAAAGAGGACATTTCCAAGACTCGAGTTTCGCCTCCAGCGGCGCAAGGAAGCCGTGACTCCTGGCTGTCCTGCCTCAGCCCCTCCGGGTGAGGAGCCCAGCTCCGCAGCGTCTGCGCCTGTGGAGGGAGAGAACACACTACAGCTCCCAGAGTTCTGCGGGCTGAGGAGGCGGTCCCCGTCCCTCGCGGAAGAGTTGGACCCACCAACCGGAGCCCAGAGCGGGGCTGGGGGCGGGCAGGGGCGG
>NW_011495064.1:3285379-3285760 GCF_000754665.1 Bison bison bison
AGGGCGAGTTTGTGGCGCCCGGTCTTTCCCGGCGCTCGCGGCGGTCGGTGCTGCCTTGGGGGGCGAGCGGGGGCTGGGAGTGGACTCGGGGGCGAGAGCGCGGGGAGGTAGTCTGGCCCGGGACGCCCGCGTCCTCCCGCAGCGAGCCGGAGCCAAAGCCTAGTGTCGGGCGCGCGCTGTTCGAAAAAAGGAAAGACAAAAAGTTTTGGCGGCCAAGGGGCTTCCCGGGCGTTTATCTCGAAACTCTCTTCGTCGTCTCTTGACTGAAATTTACCAAGTCCTGTACGGTTCTGTCATCCCACTTCCTGCTGTGGTTTTCAATCTCGAGCTGGTCTCAGCTAATTTGTTGTGACAGCTGTCCGCAGCAGTTCCGTCTGCAGT
>NW_011495064.1:3285860-3287845 GCF_000754665.1 Bison bison bison
CGCCCCCCACCCTCCCCTCTCCCCTCCCCGCCGTCACATCCCGGCGGTTCTCAGAATCCGCCGGCGCCGCCGAGAAGGGGCACCGGGTCCGCTGGGCGCGCGGGGCGCTTTCCACTGCGGCCGCCGTTTCCTGAAAGTGACTCTGCGCTGGTTTTGAAGAACTTGCTCAATGCATTTTGAAGAATCAACTGTTCCTCTTTAAGCCGAGAGTCGTACTGATCTTTCGGCGGTTACCGGCTTCTTGACCCCGACCCTTTCTCTTTCTCTTTCCTCTTCCCCTTTTTCTTTTTTTCCCCCGTAGCCTCTCCTCTTCTTGTCTCCTGTCTACCCTCCTCTGTATCCTCCCACTCCCAACCCCCGGCAGGGAAGAAGTAACTGCCTTCTTTGATCCGCTCATCTTTCTCCTGTGTGTCTTTTCTCCTCTTGGGGCTACAGAAGGGACAGCGTGGCGGACCCGCGAGTGATGGGGGGCGGGGAGGGGGTGGAAAGCGGAGACGCACGGGCTGTGAGGAGAGAAGCGTTTGGCTTCGCGCTCGCTCAGTCTGAATCGCTGCCTCGTCTCGGTCCTTGCGCAGAGTGTTCAGGGGGTGCGGCCGCGCCGGCCTCAGGCCTCCAGCCGGACGGACGCTGGGAATAGGGGAGGAAATCGCCCGATGCCGGACCCCCAAGGGTTCAGGGTGAGGGTCTGGCGGCACTGTACTGGCCAGACCCAGGGTCCCTTTCTTTTGCGGGGTCGTCAGCTAGCCAAGAGAAGTCCGCGGAGCTGAAGGGAGGATAACAGGTGCTTCTTGCCCCAGCTGAAGCACCAAAGTTGGGGGTGTGGGGTCTGTGTCCAGAGGCCGTGCTAGGGCAGAGATGGCAGCTAGTGGGTTGGGTCACCAGGGTGGAGTTCCACAGCCTGTCCAAACCCTGGACCTCGAACTTGGAATGGCAGAGGTAGAAAGGACCTCACAGAATCAGCCCCTCTCTCTGAGAGGCTTACAGTCTGAGAAACTGAGGCTTAGAGACCAGCCCTGGTCTGACAGTGAGGACAGTTTAGGCCTCTGAGACCCTGCCCCTCTCGCCCTTCCCAATGGTCTCCTGTTCCCAGGTGGGAAATTGACCTGGGATGGCCCGCACCCACCTTGGACCTTGCTTTACCGGCTGGGCTTCGAGAGCCACTCTGGGAGAGCTCTACCAGGAGACAGAAAGAGGAGTGGCCCAGGTGGAAGTCAGGCAGCCTTCCTTGGTCCTGGCTGTGCGTCTACTGTTCACCCACGTCTGGACACACCGCCACCCAGCCTGGTTTGGTGGGGACACAGGAAGCAGTACAGAGATGGAGCTGTTACTTTTATCACCAGATACCACCCAGACTTGGAAGGGCAAGACAGTGGGGACTCAGCCCCACCCTGGATCGGGGTCTCTCAGGACCACCAGATCCCGGGGGTCTGGGAGTTGGTCATTTCACATTGTGGGGTGCCCCACACCCCCTCCTTTCTACACTCAAGGCTGTCACTTTGGCCCCAGCTACTCCCCAACCCTGGCCCCTCTTCCCTCCCCTGAGATACGGAGGCAGGGCAGGTGGGGGCTGCATGTGTTCAGGTTGTCCGTCTGTCCTCCATGCTGGCTGGAGCACAGCCCTGGGCAGGCCCCCCTCCCCAAACCACTGCTCCGCCAGGCAGCTGACTCCGAGCTGAGAGGACTGGCTGCTTCAAAGGTTGTCTTTGTTTCAGCTCCAACTCAAGCCAAAGAGCAACTTAAGCCAACAACCTCAGGCAAGAAAGTGTGGCGAGTCTGCCTGTTGTTATTGAGGCCTCTGTTACCATTATTGTAGTAATTGACACGGTGCTCCCAGTGGGTGACTTTTCATGAAAGGAAGTGTCGCTTCCTTTCCATCACACCAAGAGTGAAGAGGCGGGGCAGGAGGGGGGGGGGGCAGAGAGTGAGAGGGAGAGAGAGAGTGAGAGGAGAGAGAGAGGAGAGAGAGAGAGAGGAGGAGAGACGTC
>NW_011495064.1:3287997-3288323 GCF_000754665.1 Bison bison bison
CATCTCCTGCATTGGCAGGTACATTCTTTACCACTGAGCCACCAGGGAAGCCCTGGGGTCTCCCTGCTCCCATTAGAAAACTCTACACCTTGGAGTCAGTGTCTTGAGACAGGGATACCGCACTGGTTGCAAATCCCAGCTTTGCCGCTAGTAAGCTGTGTGACCTCAGTGTTACTGAGCCTCTCAGATCCTCAGATCTTGTAATATCTGTTAACTGGGTGCTGGGAAGATGTAGTGAGCCAGTGTTCAGAAGTGCCCAGACAGGGGCCTAGGAGAGACTGGTTTCAGATGGTGAAGTACATAGTGTGGAGGTGGGGGGGGGGGGG
>NW_011495064.1:3288423-3289404 GCF_000754665.1 Bison bison bison
GGGAGAGAGAGAGTGAGAGGGAGAGAGAGAGGGAGAGAGAGAGAGAGAGGGAGAGAGGCCTTGAACTAGGCGCAGCCCAGCTCCTCTCCATCAGTGGTCATGCTTATGAAGCAGCTGCAGAACTCTAGGCACTGAGACACAGCGGAGTGACAGACCTCAGATCTCACACACACACGCATGCACGCACACACACACACACACCCACAGCACCTGTGGTTTTTTTGGGGGAGAGCCTTGTTTCTCGCTTCATTCTGCATAGAACATTGGGCCCACTGGGTCTAACAGACCCCTCTTATAGGTGGGAGAACGAAGTAAAGGCCAGAAACCTATGTGGGGTCAGAGCCCCCTCCCCACCCTTCCTCCTGCCCCACCTCGTCTGCCTTCAGCTTCTCTGGGAGGACAGGCCCAGGTTCTTGTGAGCACACTAACAGGGGGGCTGCAGTGTGACATTGCAGGTCCCCTGGGGAGAGACGGCCAATTTGCACTCTCTGAGCACATACAAGGAACCTGGGGTCTCGCTTTATTATTGTTTAGTCGCTAAGTTGTGTCCAACTCTTTGTGACCTCATGGACTGCCAGGCTCCTTTTTCCATGGCATTTCTGGCAAGTACACTGGAGTAGCTTGCCGTTTTCCTTCTCTGGGGGATCTTCCCAACCCAGGGATTGAACCCTCATCTCCTGCATTGGCAGGTACATTCTTTACCACTGAGCCACCAGTGGTAATGGGGTCTCCCTGCTCCCATTAGAAAACTCTACACCTTGGAGTCAGTGTCTTGAGACAGGGATACCGCACTGGTTGCAAATCCCAGCTTTGCCGCTAGTAAGCTGTGTGACCTCAGTGTTACTGAGCCTCTCAGATCCTCAGATCTTGTAATATCTGTTAACTGGGTGCTGGGAAGATGTAGTGAGCCAGTGTTCAGAAGTGCCCAGACAGGGGCCTAGGAGAGACTGGTTTCAGATGGTGAAGTACATAGTGTGGAGG
>NW_011495064.1:3289550-3291810 GCF_000754665.1 Bison bison bison
ACCAGGCTGGGGAAGGAGGGTGAAGACTCTCCTCACGTCCCTCATCCAGGGCTGCGGCCCAGGTGGGCGAGAATGGAGGCCGGTTCCCCCGGACTCGGCCGCGCACAGAGCACAGAGACAGAGTGTTTTCCCTTTGTGGCTCTCATCCCCGTCTCTGCTGGGGTCAAACAGCTCAGATGGTGACCTCCTTCCCAGGTGACACAAGTGCCCAAGTCCTGGAGATTTCCCTAGGAGAGCGTGGCCCCCTGCAACCAAGCAGGAGGGACCAGGGCCGCTCTGTCCCGGTGGCCCTTAATTTGGCTGCCCTCTCAGGCCCCCTGGGGAGTTTGAAACCCTGAAGCCCCTGTTTTTGTTTAGGCATTAAGTCCTGTCTGATTCTTTTGTGACCCCACAGATTGTAGCCTGCCAAGCTCCCCTGTCCATGGGATTTCCCAGGCTAGTATACTGGAGTGGGTTGCCATTTCCTTCTCTAGGGGGTCTTCCTGACCCAGGGATGGACCCCATGTCTCCTGCATTGGCAGGCGGGTTCTTGCTGCGGAGCCACCAGGAAACCCCTGGTGCCCCATGCAGGACCTTAAGCCGTACTCATGTTGGGGGAGGGTGGGGGAGACAGGCACCATGTCTTTTAAATTTTCCCTGGTGATTCCAGTGGGCCCTGGTCCCACCACCTTCTTTCCCTGAGGCCCGCTGATCTGCAGGAGGGTGCCAGTGAGAAGCCTCGTCACAGGAACAGGTGGAGAGAGTCCTTCGGAGCTGAGCATTTTCCCTTCAGGAAAGGAGGGAGAGAAGTTGTGAAAGCAGAGCAGAGAAGGCAGGAAGGGAAAGGAGAAACGCTGGGGGGACAGAGGCGTGCCCATTAGCTGAAGGCTTCAGGACTCACGGAGAGTTAGCAAAGGACCCAAGTGTCTTTCTTCCCCCCACCCCTGCCCCAATTCACAGAAGGAAAGAAGGTGCAGAGTTGCCCAGGGCCCGGTTGGAAAGGCTTCCGTCAGGGGTGGGAGGGGTCAGTGATTAGTACCCAGTTATTTCTGGAGATTGGCTATGTCTCCGGTGATCAGGAGCCAGCCTGCAAGGACAGCCCAGGCCCAATTAGCATTAGGCTCGGTTTCTCTTCCAGGCTTATTCGGACTCCCCATCGAAGCTTGTGGATGTTGGTGATAAGCACCACAGCCTTAGTGATGGCGAGGCCAGGGCCCGGGACGGGTGGTCAGACAGACCTTGCTTTGAATGTGGTCCTCCAGGGAGGCAGGCAACTTAATCTCTTTAAAACGGGATCCCTCGGGGACTCACTGAGAGAACATACATATGAAAGGGCCAGGGACACAGAGCTGAGAACCTGCGTGGCACTTTTGTGAACAGCCACCCAAGGGGACACTGTCCAGCAGTCAGAGGTCTACGGCTCAGGCCCCTGGGTATCGCTGGCCTCGAGGGTCACTCTGCTGCGGGTTTCTTCTTTATTTTTGGCTGCGCTAGGTCTTTGTCACTGCACAGGCTTTTTCTCCAGTTGCAGTGAGCAGGTTCCACCGCGGTTGTGGAGTGCACGCTTCTCACTGTGGTGGCTCCTCTTGTTGAAGAGCACAGGTTCTTGGCTGGACGCTTTCAGTAGTTGTGGGTCCCCCGCCCCCGGCTCTAGAGCCTAGGCTCAGTAGTTTTGGCTCACAGGTTTAGTTGCTCCACAGCACGTGGGATCTTCCCAGACCGGGGATCGAACCCGTATCTCCTGCATTGGCAGGCGGATTCTTTACCACTGAGCCCCCAGGGAAGCCCAGGTTTCTTGTTCTTAGTTTCTTTTCTACCTGGGACAGAGGAGGAATCTTGCAGGTTCCCAGCAGTAAGGATTTTCTGAGCTGGAGTGAACCAGGACAGTTCATGGAACATGAACAGAAAGGAGGAAAGAAAGGGTGGTCTCACACGGCCAATCACCCGCTGCGTGGCCAGAGCGGCTTCCAGTGGCTACGTCTTTGCAGCCATCAACTCACAGGATGCCCTTAGGAGAACTGAGCTCCTGGCTCCTCCCTGCCCTCCATCAGGTTGTTGTGGGGCTCAGACAGTCAAGAATCCACCTGCAATGCAGAAGACCCGGGTTCCATCCCTGGGTTGGGAAGATCTCCTGGAGAAGGGAATGGCTACCTGCTCCAGTATTTTTGCCTGGAATATCCCATGGACCTGCCACCTGCTGTGTGGGGGTGCTGGGCGGCCTCACCAAGCTGTCAGGAGGCCAGCTAAGCCATGGGCATCTCAGTCTGGATGGCCCCATCTG
>NW_011495064.1:3291910-3296770 GCF_000754665.1 Bison bison bison
GGCGTGAGGAGGTGAGGATGACTAGAGAGAAGTGCTGTGCTTGGCTGAGGGCTGGGAAGGGCCCCCCACTACCTGCTTGGGCTTGTCAGGTGAGACCTGAAGGGTCACCAGGAGCCATGAAGGCGAGGGGTGTATGTGGCCTAATTAGGGGCAGTTAGGACTCTGCTGAGCTTCCCAGGTGGCACTAGTGGTAAAGAAGCTGCCTGCCAATGCAGGAGATGCCAGAGACGTGAGTTTGATCCCTGGGTCAGGAAGATTCCCTAGAGGAGAGCATGGCAACCCACTCTAGTATTCTCGCCTGGAGAATCCCATGGACGGAGGAGTCTGGTGGGCTACGGTCTCCGGAGTTGCAAACAAATCAGACATGACTAAGCATGCACGGGATCATGAGGGATGCTTAAGAAAAGCTTGGCTGCTTCATAAATGGGAACTTTCTTCTTGGTAATTTGTGGAGGGTCTATGGTCCCAGCGGCCCCCATGGTGCTTTGAGGACCCACAAACATGGGAGCCTCCGCAGCTCTCTTAGCTCCCAGTTTGGCTGAGCCGCTGCAAATACTCTCTGATGTGGAGAGGTGGGGTTTGGAGACAGTTTCCCTGAGCACCATGGCCCCAGCCTCCTCTGACTTGACCCCAGGGTGACTTAGGGTCTCCTTCATAGTTTTGGAAAGAGGCCTAAATGGAGTAAGGAAACCCGGCAGGTGTGGCACGGGTGGGGCTTTGGGAGCGGCAGAGTCAGGGGAACCCGTGTGGTTTAGAGGCCGCCTGCGGCAGCTGGGCACCACAAGCAGAGGGGGGCAGGCACTGACCCCCACCAGGCCATTCGGATGCCACGCTGCCCTCCTGCCACCCACTCCTCTGCCAGCATCTCATGTTCTCACTCTCCCCTGCCCTTTTCCCCCAGCACCTCCGGTCAAAGGGAAAAGGAAGCAGTCAGAGGAAGGGGAGCCCCTAGACCCACCAGTGTCTCCTCAGCCCGATGGTGAGCCGAGGAGCCGGAGCCCCGTGCGCCTGGAGGTGAGTTGGGCCACCCCTCCCCCACTGGGGGCCTCTTTCCTGCCCCTTCCCTCACCCTGCCCCACCTGTGTGCAGCCTCCCAGGTGACCTTGGAGACACCCTGGAGATGTGTTCCCTAACCCCCTCAACCCTGAAAGAGTCCAGAGAGGGGCACAGCCCCACTGTTTGGGGCCTTGACTGGGCGCTGGGCAGACGGGAGGGCTTGCCCATCACCTCTGGCTGGACTTTCAGGCTTGGTTTTCACAGCAGAACCCTTTTATTGCATGAGGCTGGCCTGGAGCCCTGATCTATGAAACAGTAAAGCTCTGTTCTACAATGTTAAGCTGCACGTACGTCCTTCTGTCCCGTAGTGAGATCGGCGCTGCTGCGCTGACCAGCACAGTCGCAGCCATTAGCCTCTGCATCAATGCTCTTTGGCCATTTGCTTCGGAGGCACAGGCTGGAGGGAGCTGCAAATGGGAACAGGTTTTAACAGATTTCCTGGAGTTCAGAGAAGAGGAACAGAAAAGCATGTTCGTTTGAAGAGCAGTGGTCAGAGTGCCTCCGTTTTGAGGCACGGCAGTGTGTTCCAATTTCATAGGTAACGTGCAAGCTGGCTTGTTTATTTCCAGAGGTCTTTGATTAGTCAAAGCTACGGTCATGACACTTTGAATAGAGTATTTTTGGAACACATGGCTCTCTGCACAGTTCTCACCCTGATGATGGTTGCCAGCCCTCTCGTGTTTGGGGCCACCCCAGCTGGGACCCCAACCCCAGCCCAACAGTAGCCCCTGCCCTGAGCCACCAGCCACAAGAAGAGCATCAGGAGAAATTCCCACTGGGAGCAGAAACCAAAAGACCTGTACATTGGACACAAGGGCCCTTTGGAGCCCAGGACAGGGTCTCTCCTCCCCACGCTGAGCACATGAACGGCGGACCACGGAAGCAAGCCTGGTGGAATGGCCCCACACAGATGGAACACACCATCCTTTGGTTTGGACCACAGGGGCCATTTGGGCCCCGGGGCCACAGAGCCTGCCTCCAGGAGCTCAGAGTCTGGTAGAGGAGCTGAGATGGCGACGTGACAACCTAGAGCCAGGTGAAGAAGATCGGAAGCTTGGAGAAGGGGCAGGGCTGCTCCCATGGCCATCCCTGTAACCAGGCCTCTTGGATCCTGACCTGGGGTCCTGGGCTAACGTGGAACACCTCTGTTCTTCTGACCCCAGGAACAACCTCTGCAGCCCAGAGTCGGGTGTGAGGGTCTGCTCCCTCCTCTGGGAGCCTGGAGTTGGTGGCCATGCATCTCCTTCCTCCCCAGCAGCCAGTGGTTCCGCCTTTCCGCAGCCTCCTACCAGCTGGGGGCTCATCCCACTGCCTCGTGTTCTTTCCCCAGGAGCCCCCCGAGGCAGGCAGGGAGCGGGAGGAGGAGCAGGAGGAGGAGCAGGCCTTCCTGGTCAGCCTCTACAAGTTCATGAAGGAGCGACACACGCCCATCGAGAGGGTGCCCCATCTCGGCTTCAAGCAGAGTGCGTCCCCGGGGTGCAGGCACGGGAGGGGGGCCCAGCAGGGGACCTCCATTCTGGGCGACCCCCGACGTGCCAGCCCACAGGGGTTGCACACAGAAAGGCTGCCCCTCTCCAGGCACTGGCCTGGCAGTGGGTGCGGCCAGATGTCCATCCTCACAGGCCACTGGGCCCCCAGCACACAGGGTGCGGTCTGCCCAGCCATCCTGGTGGCCCTGTCTGGGTATGTGCTGGTTCTGTGCCAGCCTGACGGGGCCATGGGGACAGGCAGCTGGCTGCCCCCTCCTCCCACCAAGACTGACAGGGGTCCCGCCCCCTTTTGTCCCCAGTTAACCTGTGGAAGATCTACAAGGCCGTGGAGAAGCTAGGGGCCTATGAACTGGTAAGGATGGCTCCTCTGAGTCCTCACCCTGCCGCGTCTCCCAGCACATCAGCTGTGCCCCTGGGACCTTGGGAAAAGAGGGAGCCCAGCAGACCTGCCCTTTCCTGTTGGCAGGAGGATGAGGCAGTGTCCAAACCCTGCCTTTTCCCCAGCTCCCTGTGCGCTGCAGGGAGGAGGGACCTGCCCTACCCGCCGTTCTTTGCTGTTCCGAGCAAGATCATCACCCTTTCCATCTGTCCTGTCCTTGCACTCACAAAGCGCCAGTGCTCGGGCAGCCCCTGGCAGGGGGACTTGGCTGGCTGCTGGCCAGGGGAGGCCCCTCCAACCTCCCCGCCCCTGCTGGCAGAGAAGCAATTAGAAACGGCCTCCGAGTGGGGACCCTGAGCTGCGGGGACCCCGCAGGCAGGGGGCACCCGCCAGCTGTGCCCTGACGTGGCGCCCTTGCAGGTGACTGGCCGCCGCCTCTGGAAGAATGTGTACGACGAGCTGGGGGGCAGCCCGGGCAGCACCAGCGCAGCCACGTGCACGCGCCGCCACTATGAGAGGTGTGAGGCCCCGGGCGTCACCTGGCAGCTCTGCTGGGCGGTGGGGCTGGGGGCGGGGGCGGCCCCCGTGGCTGGGGGTGTCTGTGTGCTGGTCGGGCAGGGGTGTTGGCGGTCTCGGCCGGGAGGAAGCTGGGGTGGGCCTAGAGGGTGGGAGCCTCCTGCCAGCCCGGCCCCCTGGCAACATGCCTTGTTCTTCCCCAGGCTGGTCCTCCCATACGTGCGGCACCTGAAGGGGGAGGATGACAAGCCCCTGCCCCCCTCCAAGCCCAGGAAGCAGTACAAGATGGCCAAGGAGCCTCGGGGGGATGATGGGGCCACTGAGAGGCCAAAGAAGGTCAAGGAGGAGAAGCGGGTGGACCAGGTGAGCTCTGAGCCCCATGCCATGCCTCTCAAAGCACCCCCTACCAGCTCACTGTGGCTGCAGAGCTCCCTGCCTGGAACCCCCAGAACACCCCCCTCCCCCAAGGGCAGCACCGGGCGGGGGGCAAGGGTCATAGAGTGGTTCACTACTTGAGGGCCCTCAAGTTGGGGGTACATGTGGAGTCTGAGTCCTATCTATACCCCATTTCACCAGTCCCCAAGTCCTGACACCAGCTGTGTCTGTTCAGGGGATGGGACGCCTTTTGACAGTTTTGCACGAAGGTGCTGGAAGGGCTGGCTCCCTCCTGTCCCCACGTCCCCAGGTCAGCATTGCACGGCTCACCCCAGCCCTGAGGCTTGGCCTTTTCTCATTCTAGCTAATGCCAGCAAAGACCAAAACAGATGCCCCTGACCCGGCAAGGCTTCCTAGTCAGGAGACACCCAGAGACGGCATGGAACAGCGGGGCCCGGCCGCGGGGCCCTCTCTGCCCTTTTTGGGTGCCAGTGGCTGCCCTGAGGCCTACAAACGGCTCCTGTCCAGCTTCTACTGCAGAGGGACACACGGTATCATGTCACCGCTGGCCAAAAAGAAGCTCCTGGCCCAGGTGAGCAAGGCGGAGGCCTTGCAGTGTCAGGAGGAGGGCTGTCGCCACGGGGCAGGTGGGGAGCCCCAGGCACCCCCAGCCGCCCCGCCCTTGGAGAGTCCCCAGAGCCCAGGAGGGCCGGCCGAGGACTCCAGGCACCGGCTGACACCTCTGGAAGGAAGGCAGGCCCCTGGGGGCGGCCTCTGGGGGGAGACACAGGCAGGCCCTCGCCCGTCGGCCCCCGTCGTCACCGGCTGCTTCCACGCCTACCCCAGCGAGGTGCTGAAGCCTATCAGCCAGCGTCCCAGGGACCTTTTCCCCAGTCTTAAAGATAGGGTGTTGTTGGGGCCCCCTGCCAAGGAGGAGGGGCTGCCAGCCAAAGAGCCCCCACTGGTGTGGGGCGGGGATGCCAGCCGCCCTTCTGCATTCCACAAGGGCAGCTCCAGAAAGGGCAGCCTCTACCCCAAACCCAA
>NW_011495064.1:3296870-3298536 GCF_000754665.1 Bison bison bison
CCCCAAACCCAAAGCCTGCTGGGTGTCCCCCATGACCAAGGTTCCCGCTGAGAGCCCCGTGCCCCTGCCCACCTTCCCGAGCAGCCCAGGCCTGGGCCACAAGCGCAGCCTAGCGGAAGACAGCTCGGTCCACGGCAGCAAAAAACTGCGGGCAGTGTCTCCCTTTCTGAAGGAGGCGAACGCCCAGGAGTGTGGGACCAAGCCCAGGGGCCCTGACCTGGCCGTCTCCTGCCTGCTGGGCCCCGCCCTCCCGGAGGCCTACAGGGGTACCATGCTGCGCTGCCCACTGAACTTCGCTGGCACCCTGGGTCCCTTAAAGGGCCAGGCCACCCTCCCCTTCAGCCCCCTGGTCATCCCTGCCTTCCCGGCCCACCTGCTGGCCGCCACAGCACCCTCGCCCATGACTGCTGGCCTGATGCACCTCCCACCAGCATCCTTTGACGGTGCCCTGTGCCACAGACTCTGCCCGGCCTCGTCTCCATGGCATGTGCCGCCTGCCACAGCCTACACAGCACCCCACTTCTCCTTCCACCTCAACACCAAGCTGTAGGTCTGAGCCTGCCATGCTGTGTGCAGTCAGGGTCTGACCTCAGCCTGGGGTGGATAGGCACTGCTGGGGGCTCTGGCCTGGAGCCCCTCCTCAGGAGAGCTCGCCTGTGCCTGACAGGGATGGGCCCCGGGCTGGGAAGCCTGGCCCAAAAAGGCCCTGGGCAAACTGGGTTTCCCTCTCAAGATGGCAGCCTGAGCCCAGGGGCTGGGGCCCAGTGATGGCATGCCTCAGGAGAAGACATAGAGAGGCGGACAGCTCCCAGCCCGGGCCCCAGAGCAGGGATCGGGGCGGGTGAAGGGCCCTGGAGCTGTCCATGCTGCCCGTGGA
Organism: Bison bison bison; assembly: GCF_000754665.1. Lineage (NCBI taxonomy): Eukaryota > Metazoa > Chordata > Mammalia > Artiodactyla > Bovidae > Bison > Bison bison. The sequence goes on from NW_011495064.1 coordinate 3,297,748, forward strand.
AAGTCCAATAAAACACCAGTGAATACATGCAGCCCTGAGGTGTGTGTGGTGTGGACCTTTGCAGGAGCAGTGAGGCGGGGGTGATCTCGTGGGCAGCGCCACCCATAGGGGAGCCAAGGAGAGGGACCTGTGCAGCACCCACTCCTGCCTGGGATGCTGTCACTGGGATAAAGAGCAGGGCCAGTGCAAACCCAGCCTCCAGCTCATACCTCTGCACGCTGAGCCCTTCGGCTTGTGCCTTCAGCCCACTGGGCTGGTTGAGTCTGGGGACAACCAGCTGTTATCTTCCTCATGGTGCAGATCGGAGTCTGAGGCTCAGAGAGGCTGGGACTTGCTCTGGTTCCCCTGGAGTACGTGGGGGAGCAGAGCTGTGCACTGGGGCGTGACCCAGCACCCTGAGCTAAACCACATGGATGCCCTGCAGCTGTCAGCAGGGCTCCTGGGGCTCAGGGTGCGAGCAGGATGCTGGAACCGCCTGCCCTGGTGCTGGATGCCAGCCTGGGGGGCTGCTGCCGAGTCTTCTTGGTGAGCCCTTCTACTAGCCTGCCGCATGTGCGGGGTGGGGACACAGGTGGTTCCCACCGGGGATGCCTGGAGGGAAAAGGGGATGAAGGGGATCAATCTTCACCTGGGCATCTGCCTTTTTCCTGATGCAGTTGTTCCCGGGGCTCAGACCCTGCAGCCTAATGCCCTCCTTCCTACAGGCTCTGCCTGGGGAGCAGTGTGCTCTCACCTGTCGCTGTGGGAGGGGTACCCCATCAGAGGCACTGTTCCCCGCCCCTCCTCAGG
>NW_011495064.1:3298636-3301742 GCF_000754665.1 Bison bison bison
CCGTCAGAGGCACTACTCCCCGACCCTCCTCAGGCTGCCTGTTCTTAGAACCTGGGCACAGCCACCAGCCAAGCTCCATACAGGTTTGGAAAGGCAGTGCCACTACTGGCCCGGGTCCTGACTTCCGATCTCAGATGTATCAGCTGATGATGGATGAACACGCAGGCTCTGAAGGGACTCCCCTGCTCCCTGCTGTGGGGAGACGCCAGCACAAGTAGCGGATCTCCACCCCTGAGCTCCGCACCCCTGCAGGCACCCACGTGCTCCCATCTCTGAGTCTATGGGGTCTCCGTGGTTGACAAGGAGTAGGGAAAGGTCTGAGAACTCCCACCACCCTCCCAGCAAGTGCCCTCGGTGCTGGGCTGCAGGTCTTTTAGAGTAACATCCCCTGTGACTCCAGTGTTCTTGCCTGGAGAACCCCAGGGACGGGGGAGCCTGGTGGGCTGTCGTCTCTGGGGTCGCACAGAGTCGGACACGACTGAAGCTACTTAGCAGCAGCAGCAGCCCCTGTGCTGGGCTGCAGGTCTTTTAGAGTCAGATCCCCTGGATATGGGCATCTGCTGTATGCGGGGCCCTGCCTAATGTGGGGCAGGGTCGCTGGGGTCCCCTTCATTTGCAAAGCCACAGCGGCCTTTTCCCAGCACAGAAGTGGGCCACTGGCCTGGCAACAGGATTTGAGCTCGGGCTGCACAGAGCTGCGACGCTGGCGCCCTCTGGAAGCTTCGCTGGGAACTACTCTGCACGGGCGTCTTCTGTCCTGAGCAGGTCCCCGGGGGGTGCGCTGCGGCTCTGCTCCGGCATCAGCAAACACTGCAGGCGAATGTGGACCTACTTCCTGGAAGACCTCTGTGCCCTGCAGCTCTGGCATGCCACCTTTCTGTGGTTTTTCTCACGCCCCGAGATTCCGAGGGGTGGGACCATCCTGAACCAGCAGCTCTGAGAGATCCTGCAGCTAAGACGCCAGGCTGGGCTCCGCGGAGCGCCTGCTCGCTGGCAGGGCACCCTGCGCATTTCCTGGCGCTGCCGCCCTAGGTGGACGGGTCACCTATGTCACTTTGCTTTTTATACTCGTTCCTTTGTGTTACCTGCCATGTCCCCTAACAGTCCCTGACTCTGCCTTGGGAACTTACAGGCCAGCACCTGCCTTTGAGGCATAAACTGTTTCAGGGTCATTTTTAGGACCCCCTCCAAACCATCTGTGGCGTTTGCACGGTTTCTGGTGGTGAGTGGAGGCAACTCTGGCAGGCATGTCCGTACAGTCCTGGCCCTTTTCCTGGTGACAGTCTTTTAAGTACAGGCCGTTTGACAAATACTGAATGTCTATTTCCAGTGGGTGCCAGACACTGTTCTGGGTGTTGGACAGACACCTCAGTGGGCAAAACTTTCAAGTTTCTACCCTTGTGGAGCTGACATCTAACCATCTCATCCTCTGCTGCCCCTTTATCCTTTTGCCTTTAATCTTTCCCAGCATCAGGCCCTTTCCAGTGAGTCGCTCTTCACATCAGGTGGTCAAAGTACTGGAGCTGCAGCTTTAGCACCAGTCCTTCCCATGCATATTCAGGGTTGATTTCCTTTAGGATTGACTGGTCGGATCTCCTTGCAATCTGAAGGACTCTCAAGAGTCTTCTCCAGCACCACAATTTGAAAGCATCAGTTCTTCGGCACTCAGTCTTCTTTATGGTCCAACTCTCACATCTATATATGACTACTGGAAAAACCATAACTGACTATATGGATCTTTGTTGGCAAAGTGACGTCTACTTTTAAAACAGCTGTCTAGGTTTGTCATAGCTTTTCTTCCAAGGAACAAGTATCTGTTACTTTCATGTCTGGTCACCGTCCACAGTGATTCTGGAACCCTAGAAAATAAAATCTGTCACTGTTTCCACTTTTCCTCTTCTATTTGCCATGAAGTGATGGGATCGGATGCCATGATCTTAGTTTTTTGAATGATGAGTTTTAAAGCCAGCTTTTTCAGTTTCCTCTTCCATTCACCCTCATCAAGAAGCTCTTTAGTTCCTCTTTGCTGTCATTAGAGTGGTGTCATCTACATATACCAGGTTGTTGATATTTCTCCTGGCAATCTTGTGGCTGCCCTGGAATCAGCACAGATAGGACAGCAGCGGTTTGGGGCGAGGACTGTTGTCTGCAGGGACTGGGAGGAGGACTTGAGGGTCTGTGGGTGACTGCAGCAAGGACACGGTGGAGAGGGGATGCCTGTTTTCCTGGTGTGACCTTCAGAAGGGGGAGCCACAGGGCCTGGAAGCAGGCAGGCCTCTCAGTCCACCGTGGGTAGAGTCGCGGGGGCCACGGGGGAGCGGGCTCTGGGTGGGCACAGATGCGGGCTGGCAGTTGCAAGGAAGGAGGCATTACAAGAGGAGGCTGGGAAGACCCCACAGGTAAGGGAGAGATTTCCATGTAGGCTCAAAACTAGATGCTGCAGACGATGGCCTGAAGACATGTTTCATTTGACTGATCCATGCAATTTTTTTCTAAATGTTTCTGTAACTAGTTGCTAGCATTTAAAAATCAAGAAATTTTACATAAAAATGTGGGTACTGGGCTGCTCTTTAAAAATCAGAATTTCTGGACACATGGGGGCCACTGCTCGGCACTCAGTGGGGGCGGCTGCACCTCGGGCAGGGTATACCTGCCTATCCACCACAGCCCTACTCATCCCCGGCCTGAGGGGCTTGGCCTGTCTGGCCTCCAGGTCTCCCAGGCGTTTCCACATTCAGCCCTTCAGCAGCTCAGACACTAGGCGGCGGTTTTCGCTCTGCTGTCATCAGATCAACCAGGCCAGCTTCCTAAGCAAATGACTCTAGGAACATTTCCTGTTGTTCCCTGCTGGGAAACAACAAGGTTTCCAGACAGGCAAGCAGGGCAGAAGTGGGTCATGGCAGAGTCACCTGTGCAGTGTTCCCTGGCTTCCGGCCACAGGGACGGGGGTGGGCTCCCCCGCCCAACTCCTCAGGTATCAGAAGCCTTTGCTCCGTCCTGGGCTACACCTGCACAACTAGGAAACGAGTGTGGTCCCTTGCAGGTTCTGCACTGTGGCCGAGTGAGGCCCAGCCAGGCAGGGTCTAGTGGCTGGGGAAGGGCAGGT
>NW_011495064.1:3301842-3319315 GCF_000754665.1 Bison bison bison
GCCCACACTGGCTCCTCTGGGCCCCTGGCCCTCCCTGGAGAACCAATACCACCTGCGACCAGCAGTGGAGTCCCTGCCCAGCCCTGTCTGTGAGGCCGCCTGGGCAGCAAGGGGCCGCTGGGGGAGAACAGGGATGGGCACCTCCCTACCTCCACCTGACTGTGGGGGCGCCGCCTTGGCTTGATTCCTACCACTTGCCTGGTCTGGTCACCTCTCCCTTGAGGGAGCAGCGGGCAGGGAGGGAAGATCCCCACCCCTGAGACCGACACCTCCGTGGGTTCAGGGAGGAGTCTCAAGCCCTTTACTTGCCAACAACAGAAGCGAGTCCCTACTCAGGCAGGAAAGAGCCTGCGTGGCTCAGGGGGCTGCAGGGAGAGCTCAATAACCAGGCTGTGGGCCCTGCCCTGGGGGCGCTGCAGCTGGCTCCCCCCGGCTCCTCTCTTGCCAACCCTGCATTCAGCATCACACTGGCAGCCTGAACGAGGCCAAAGTGAGAGGACTGCACCCTCCGGGAGCTGGTACTCCGACATTTATTAGCGTGTCACTGCTCTCTGGCTCAGCTCTGCTGCCCTCCCTCCCGGGGGTCCCAAGGCAAGGACAGAGCTTTCAGGAAAAGCCTGGGCTCACACCGGTGCGCACGAGGCGCGCGGGCCTGCTCCCTCACAGGGAGTGTCTGTCAGGAAGACCAAAACCGTAGCTGCCACACTGGTGACACTGGGAACAGGTTCCCCTGGGCCTCCACTGCCTCTTCTATAATATGGAAGTAATTTCTACCTTGAGAGTCATGGGCATTTAGTGAAAGTGCTTTGCAAACTGAGGTTCTGGGTGAAGGTGAACCATCAGCTCCTTCCCTGCATTTCTGCTTGGCCAGCCTGACCACCCCCTGCCCTGCCTTTACCACAGGGCTTTTGAAATCCCTGGCATACTGACCACTGCCCTCCGGCCTGGCTTCTGACTCAGAGTCACCCTGACCTTTGCATCCTGTCTGGTCTGGGACAAGGATGGCAAATCGGCTTCACCCCAGGTACCAGCTCTGATTGATGGTTTGTCTGCAGCTTCTGGCTGACTCAGTGTGAAGGTGACGTAATGGATTAGTAATGTCTGCCAAGGGCCCAGGAAGGCTTACCTGCCACAGAGCTGCTGTGTATACACATGATGACTAGCTGGTGACCACCTGATGAAGGCTGTTTCACTTAAACGCAGGTCCCTGAGCTCACTGCCACGTCTCAGCCGCAGGTCCTGTGCGGAGCTGTCTGGTTCCCCTCCCACATGAGCAAGGGTTGTGGGGGAGCAGGGTTTGGGCCAGGGAGCCAAATCCTAGAAACTAGGGCTGGACATCACCTGCTCGTGGGCTACTGAGTTCAATGCCTGGGTAGTAATCAGCAAGGCAGCTTCTGGGGAGAAATCTAGGCACGCTGCCTACAACCGGGGGCGGGGAAAAAAGGTCTACATGGGCTGCGTGAAGAAGGATTATCTATAGCCAGCATCAAGAGTAGGGGGCTTCCCTGGTGGCTCAGTGGTAAAGAATCTGCCTGCCAGTGCAGGAGACGGGGTTTCGACCTCTGATCGGGGAAGACCCCACCAGCTGCAGAGCAACTAAGCCCATGTGCCACAACGCCCGAGCCTGTGCTCTACAGCCGGGGAACCGCGACTCCTGAAGCCCAGGCACCCGAGAGCACGGCTCTGCAACGAGAGAAGCCGCCGCAATAAGAAGCCCGTGCCCTGCAATGCGGAAGTCCAGATGTAGCAACGAAGACCCAGCACAGCCAAAGATAAGAATTTAAAACGAAAACACCAAGAGTGGAGTGGAGGAACTGTACTGTCACTTGTAGAGTAGCTGCGGTGCATTTGAGATGGCCTTGCGTACTGAGCGAGTCAGATGGTAAATTCAAAGACTCATTCCCACTCCAGCTCTGCATAAACTTGGCCAATACCCCCCCTGCCCTCAAGTTAAACCTCAAACGTCTTAGTGTGAAAGTCTCCTTACTGGCCCTGCTTCCTCTGAGCCTCCTGACTCCACACCCCCATGGCGTCGCCCTCCCCACTGCGATGTCCCCACCCTCACAGCCTCTCTGGGCTGAGTCCTGAGGCCCCACTTCAGTTCTGAGCTGCCTGGCCCTTCCTCGGACCTGGAAGCACAGGAAACACTGACCTGACACGCATTCTCTCCTCGGCTCTGGCCCCCTTCCAGCCTCTCAGGGGAACCTGAGGACGCCTGACTGGCTCAGGCGCCTCCCACGTGCCTTCAGGCCCCAGCGCCTCGCCCCTCCTGCCACTGCCAGACCCATTCTCCATCTTCCCCCAGGAATGTAGGCTCCCTCAGGGCAGTCAGTGGTTCCTGTTCACCACCAATCCCCAATTCCACCTGTCTCCACGGGACAGTGGGCTTCCCTGCTGGCTCAGACGGTAAACAATCTGCCTGCAATGCTGGAGACCCAGGTTCAGTCCCTGGGTCAGGAAGATCCCCTGGAGAAGGGAATGGCAAACCACTCCAGAGAAACCCATGGACAGAGGAGCCTGGCGGGCTGCAGCCCGTGGGGTCACAAAGAGTTGGACACGACAGAGACTACAGGCAGGCCGTCAGACAGGTGTCCTGGACCCACCCAAGTTCTTTTCCACCTGAATTATTACGGTATTTGTGCGTATTAGTCAGCATCAGAACCCTCCCCCCCCTCAGAATTCCCCAGCTGCCTGAGTGGCTCCCAGAGGGCCCCGACCCACACAGGAGCCGTGCCCAGGTTCATTCTGGAGAAGTGGTTCTCGCCCCATCTGCCCCGGACACTGACGGGCCTGCAGAAGAGCAGCTCTTCCTGCCAGTGACCTGGGCCAATTCCCCACCCCGCTTTGGAGAAGGGATAGAAGCCACTCTTGACTACCGCTGCAGAGATATGGGCCAAGCCCATCTGCTTCCCCCTGAACACACACACACTCCTGAGACTAAGCAAGGAAAGAAACAAAACTCTGTTAAAATGTTAGGAAAAACAAAAGGGAGACACCACAGACACAAATCATAACTGCCCCTCGAAGCTGCTACTCAACACCACCCGTGTGGCAGGTGCCAGCCCTGGTTCCTGCCACAGGTCTGTCAGAATCCAGACCTCCGGTCACCATCCAGAGCTCCACCCAGGGGTTTAACCAAACTCACTCACCATCTCAGAGAGGGGAGGAAGCTCTGCTTTCACCTTCTTGAGGCATACCTCTCCAAATCCTCATTTTCTGTCCCAGAGTCAACCTTCGCTCCCAGATCAGTGGTTAAAACTTCTGAAACTGGTAGAGGCGGGGACTTCGGGCAAGGATAAGGGAATAAAAGAAGCCAGAGACAGACTCTGAGGATGCCCTGGCCATGCTGAAGCCTCCAGTCCAGCCAGGGGATCCATGAGGGATCTGCCGTGGTCTCATGTCATGCCCTCCCACACTGGAATTAGGTTGAAAATGGTACTACGGAGGCAGGGCCTCCAGGAGGTGATTAGGTCATGAGGGGAAGAGCCGGCGTGGATGGGATTAGTGCCTTTATAAAGGAGACTGAGAAAGCTCCCTTGCCCCCTTCTGCCAAGGGAGGTTACAGCTAAGAGACAGCCTAGGAAGGGGGCCTCACCAGACACTGAATTTGTAGGCATCTTGGTCTTAGAACTGCCAACCTCCAGAACTGTGAGAAATAAATTTCTCACTTATAGGCCTCCTAATCTGTGGCATTTTATTATAGCAGACCAAATAGAATAAGACAAAACCTAGGAGTGAACTGGTGCACGCACAAATGCAATCACTCGTGTGTAATGTGCTTGTGAGGGTGTGAGGCACGAACGTTTGTACACATGTGTAATGTTCATGTGTGTGAGTGAGTGTGGGCTTGTGTTCATGTACGTAAGCAGCTATGATACCAAACAAAAGATTACCCATTTCTCCATCTCCCTTCTTATCACATTCCCGTATGTCCCAAATTAGAACTTGGGATATGTGGTTCCTTCAACAGGAAATTTCTAATTTGGGAACTGATGTATGCAGAAGGAAAAAGGAAACATTTTCCACTGTTCCACTGTTCTAAATTAAAAATATAAAGTGAGGTGCAGTTCAAAACCAACAAGCAGCATTACACACTGCTGGTGAGGGCATAACTTATCACAAGCTGCTTAGACAACAGTAAGTCATAAAAAGTATTCATACCATCTGACTGTCTTATTTCTGGGAATTTATTGTAGAAGATAATTGGAGATGTTTGGCAATAGAAGAAAGGGTACAAAAAAGATAATCACGGGACTTCTCTGGTGGTCCAGTGATTAAGAATCTGCCTGTCAACACAGAAGACACGGAGTTGATCCCTGGTCTAGGAAGATCCCACATTCCACGAGGCAAATAAGCCCATGAGCCGCAACTACTGACGTCCACGAGCCCTGGAGCCGGTGCTTCACAAAAGAAGCCACCGCAACAAGAAACCCATGCACTGCAGCAAACAGTCTCCCGAGCTCGCCACAACTATAAAGGCCCATGCACAGCGACGAAGACCTAGAGCAGCCGAAAATAATAAAAGACAATTTCTAAAAGTATAAAAAGATACCAAAACCAGAAATGGAATCAGATGTGACATGTGAATGTCTGTCAGATAAAAGTAAACTTCAGGGCAAAGAAAATAACCAGGTACAGAGAGACGTTCAGTTCAGTTCAGTCGCTCAGTCTTGTCTGACTCTTTGCAACCCCATGGACCGTGGCACGCCAGGCCTCCCTGTCCATCACCAACTCCTGGAATTTACTCAAACTCGTGCCCACTGAGTCGGTGATGCCATCCAACCATCTTATCCTCTGTCGTCCCCTTCTCCTCCCACCCTCAATCCCTCCCAGCATCAGGGTCTTTTCAAATGAGTCAGCTCTTCACATCAGGTGGCCAAAGTATTGAGTTTCAGCTTCAGCATCAACCCTTCCGATGAATATTCAGGACTGATTTCCTTTAGGATGGACTGGCTGGATCTCCTTGCAGTCCAAGGGACATTACATAATGATAAAAAGGTCAATCCACCAAAAAGACATAGAAATCTAAGTGGTACGTGCCAGATAACAGAACTGCAAAATATTTGAAGCAAAAACTTAAAGGAGACACAGACAATTCCACAATTATTGTTGGAAATTTCAACAGCACTCTCTCAACCAACAGAACTTGACGAAAATCAGCAAGGGCATAAGCTGTAAGAGCTCAACACCATCAACCTACAGAATCTTATCACCATTTACCCTCCACCCAACAGTATAGTCTTTCAAGCACCTACAGAAAACACATGAAGAGGACAGAGCCACCAGACCCTAGGCCGCAGAAACCTCAACAAAGTTTACACATGAGATAGCACGGTATATCTAGAACGGCTCAAACAAGAAACAGAGACAGTGTAAGGATGCAGGGAAAATGGATCTCTTCTGTATTACTGTCCTGGGTGTTCATTGGAGGGACTGATGTTGAAGCTGAAACTCCAATACTTTGGGCACCTGATGTGGAGAGCTGACTCATTTGAAAAGACCCTGATGCTAGGAAAGATTGAGGGCAGGAGGAGAAGGGGACGACAGAGGGTGAGATGGTTGGATGGCATCACTGACTCAATGGACATGGGTTTGGGTGGACCCCGGGAGATGGACAGGGAGGCCTGGCGTGCTGCGGTTCATGGGGGTCGCAGAGTAGGACACGACTGAGCAACTGAGCTGACTGACTGACTACATTACTGGTGGGACCATAAAATGGAAGAGCTACTTGGGAAAATGTTCGACAGTTTCTTCAAAAGATAAAAATTTACCATATGACCTGATAATCACACTCCTGGGCATTTATTCCAGAGACATGAAAACGAAAGTTTATACAAAAACCCACTTAGAAATGCTCACAGCAGCTCTATCTGCAATAGCCCCAAACTGGAAACAATCAAGATGCCACTCAACAAGTGAGCAGTTAAAAACTATGGTACATTCAATCCATAGAACATTCATTTTTGTTGTGTATTTGCTCAGTCATGTCTGATTCTTTGCGACCTCACGGACTGTAACCCGCCAGGCTCCTCTGTCCATGGGATTTCCCAGGCAAGAATACTGGAGTGGGTTGTCATTTCCTACTCCAGAGGATCTTCCCGACCCACGGACAGAACCTACATCTCCTGCATTGGCAGGCGGGTTCTTTATTACTGAGCCACCTGGATATTCCAAGTAATATGCAGTCATAGCAAAAACTTAGAGCAAACCCATCTGATGCTCCCACCAGTAATGTAGAAGAGATACATTTTCCCTGCATCCTTATTCTGTCTCTGTTTTTTGTTTTAGCCTTTCTCCTAGGTGTATTGTGATGCTTCAGTAAGTTGTTTAAAATTTGTTGGGGTTTGTATATAGATCTTTCTCCCTGATCCTTTTATCCTCTGCAGGACATGTGCCAACTGGTAGATGTGTATATTTCCATTCTTTTCTGTTTTCTTTCACATACACATACACAATTTATTTCACACTTTTAAAAAAGGTGTTTTTTTAAACCACAGCTTTAAACTTTTATTTAGTCAAATTTGTCAATCTTTACTGACTTAGACTGAACTATTAGTTATGGGAACTTTAAGTATTGGAGGAAACTGAAAATGGAGGAAGATGAACATGGGACTTCCCTATGCTCTCAATGTAAGTTAAACACACACACATCGAAATAGCTCAGGTAGATCCCTTAGAAAGGCAAAACATGGGCCATATGACTTCATCCTCTGGATGTTACTAAACTGGGGTGAGAAAGGGTATAAGAAAAACCAACCTGTACGTGGGATTGAGCCAACCAGACTCACTGTGCTCAGAATTTGGAGGAGAGACAGAGACTGGCCACTCACAAAGGGATGGAAAACCCGTGACGACAGAGTCAAAACCGGCCCCTGGCCGTGCCAGCTCAGCGGGCATCATCAGGCGGGCAGTGGAGACTGGCGGGCTCCCGTCAGTGAAGACACCTTGTGAGAGAGTATTGCCTTTTAGAACTAGTTTGGGTAGTGAAGAGTTTCCTGCTTCTTGCAGTCATCAACCCTGACTAAAACATATGCTTTGGAAAGGGAGAGAAAAAGGCAACAGAATTTCTTCTGTATCCTTATCTGCTATGGCCCTGTCCTTATACTGCTAAAATTTGAGACAGCTATCATTTAACAACCTAATCTTCACCTCTCCCTTCATGTGACACACCCAAGTCGGTGAGACTGGAGTTGAAGTGAGATGAAGTCTCTAGTAAGGAAGGAAACGAGAAGAGCTCGCACGTGAAGGCCTTTCAGCAGTGCACCAGAACCACAGTTTCCACCCACAGCGGCTCCAAGGTTGAAGGCGGGCACCTGGAATTTAAGGGCTTCCCTGGTGGCTCAGACAGTAAAGAATCTGCCTGCAGTGCAGGTGACCCAGGTTGGATCCCTGGGTTGGGAAGATCCCCTGGAGGAGGAAACAGCAACCCGCTCCAGTATTCTTACCTGGAGAATCCCATGGACAAAGAAGTTGCAAAGTCCATGGGGTTGCAAAGAGTTGGACACGACTGAGCAACTAACACTTTCACTTTACTTTCAGAAAGGTCCTCTTAGACACAAGATCACAGATAACGTGGAGGTTGGAATTCTTTCATTCACCGCTACGTCATTAATTACTGGAGGGCAGCAGAGGGACAGGATGTGCAAAGAGGTTTCCATCTCTCAGGATCAAGGGTGAGGGACCTCACCTACTGACTCAGGCCCAGCCAAGAGCCCACCAGGGCAGCAGCAGTCACTCTAGGCCTGGTGGGCCTAGGGTCTAAACTGAAAGGAGTCGCATGAAGGCCAAGCCACCATCTCCTCACCTCCTGTGCTAATTTCCACTTCCGGTCTCCCATTTCAGAATCCCAGCACAGTGCAGAGAAGAACAGACACTGGTATCAGACTGTCTGGGCTCAGTCCTGCTGTGTGGCTTCTCTGTGCCTCAGTCTCCTCATCTGTAAAGGGAATTACAGCACCCACCTCGTGGGTATTGCAGGCATCAGGAAGATGGTCAGCGGAATTACCATAATACTGTAGCTTTTGTTTTCTGTGCCATTCCACTGGGTGGTTACCAGAATAAAAGTAAGAAGTTGAGTGAAGACATGTTGAAGCAATCCAAAATCTGTTTTTATTTAATTGTTTTGGCTAATGGAAAATAGAACTGTCACAGCAGCTCAGCTCGATACCCCATCCAGCCCAGGACTGTCCCAGCGCTGGAGCCGAGGACAGGTCTTCCTCCATCAGCGACCTCGTCTTCACACAAAGACTGCTTTCACAGGGCATCAGCACGTACCTGTCACCCAAGAACTCAGCTAAAGCCCTGTGGATCCTTCTACACTTTTGGCCAATACTGTCACCTTCCGAGGTCAGGGACTCTAGGTCTGCTACGTGATTGGCAGAGGAAAGCTCCTTCTCCACTTCAAGAAATGTGGCTACAGAAGTATGGAATTGGGGAGCATGATTCTAGGGACTTCAACTACTTCCCCCTTTAGCCCGTCCCTCCACAGTGCAGCAGAACCAAGGTTCTCACTACTCCCCTTCTCCAGCTTTGGCATCCTTCCCGGTGTATAAGCCAAACCTCAGGAAATCATTCGTGGGAAGCTTACTAGGATTCAGACAAACGCGGGATGTTTTTTCAGCTTCTCCTTTGGCCCAGCCCACAGCGGGGTCAGCATCTTTCAGAGCAGCCCCCCAGTGCTGTCTAGAATGCACTCCTAAGTCACGAATGGGTTGTTCAGGAACCTGCTGGGAGTGACTGCTAGAAGCTTCACACAGGTCTCACTGTCCTCAGTTCCTCTTGGTGTGTTATGATCTTACCTGTCAAGTCACCAAACCCCTGACCCTGGACGTCTTTTTCACATTTCGTATCTTCCTCCAACTTACTGAATGCTGCCTGAATTTCAGAAAGCAGTTACCTGCCCACTAATGCAAAGATGCAGGCTAATTCTGTGTGAATCACTTCAGAGACCAGCTCGGCAGGAGGTCGCCGGGGGGGGTTACAGTGTATAACCTGCCCACTCCACGCCTGGGCTGTGCACTGCCCCGGGCCCTGCCTGGACGCCCACCCCCCACCCCCGTCTGCCTTGTCTGAGATTCCTCTATACCACAGGCTCCCTCCCGGCTGCCACTCTCAGACTGGACTGAGGCTCCTGGACTGAACACAGGTGGCTTGCTTTGGATGCACACCGCCCCCAGGTCAGGACCCTCACCACAGGTCCAGCCATGGTATGCTGTGGCTCCTCCCTGCCCACAGATACTGAAGAGTCATACGTGGGATGCCTTACACCTGGGTTGGAAACTTTCTAGAGTACAATAGGGAAAGAAGTCAGCTCTGGATTCTAAACCAAATCTAAAAATACTTTTGCACACAAGTGTCGTGAGGAGGTAAGGAAGGGCTCAGGGCTCCATCCTCAGTAATCACTTCTCCAGGGACCTCCACCTCCAGGACTCAGGTTGGTACTGAGCACCCTGAATAGGAAAGTCAATGCCGATCATCCTCCCACTTCTGAGCAAGAAGATGAGAATCACACACAGAGCTGAAACAGAAACACCGAAGCATGGCATCTGTTGTCCTGATGTCAGAGTTTCATGGGACGAACGGCCAAGATGTTCACTTAGCAGCTGTCCCTGCTCCACTACTGAGCGCAGAAATTTCAGGGCTGGGGCTTCTTTCCTCTGGCCCGGCAAATTCTCGTCTCCAGTCGCATCCACAATTCCTTAGGTGCCAGATGCAAAGCCTCAAGCCCCGAGCGTCTTCATCACTGACGTGCCCTCCAGGTCACTCTGTTTGCTGTCCCCTTCGTCCTCTTCAGCCTTTCTGAATACAAGAACTGCCCAAACATGATGGAAAAAAGAAAAGCTGGCTCTCTCCTCCCGGCAGCTGCTGTCTCCGGGTCTGTAAGCAGCCAAAGGGACTCAAAGAGGACAGTCCGGGTCTCTGTACCCTCTCGTGGGTTTGGAGTGGAGTCCCCAGGCCTCAACAGGCACTTGGTATCCAGCGTGGCTCCCATGGTGAGTGCTGCCTGGAAAGACCTCTCCCACGACTGTTCGGTGGACTATGACGGACAGAACAAGCCCCCTGGCACTGAGCCGCCAGCTGGGGGGCCGGGATGATCCTTGCCCTCAGCACAGGGCTCTTGACCTCAACTCTTACAGCCCCGGACCACACAGATGCCTCCTCCTAACTTGGCGCAGGGAGGCACAGACTTCCAAGAGGTGCTCCTTTATCACGATGCAGTGAGCAGTCTGACACTGCTTCCTGGGTCAAGTTACAGCTCCTGATGGGGAAGCAGTGCCTCAGATTCGTGCCCAACCAGGTCTGCTGAGGACCTGGAGATCCTGGGAATCAGACCAGTAGCGACTGGGGAACAGGGTCCCGTTGCTGGTGCTGTATCACCTTGCCTCATGATTACACAAGACCCGGAGGTCCAGCCCTGAAGACAGCTGACAGAGAGGCAAGAATGACTGTGTTAAAGAGGTCTGTGGACAAGTGGACAGCTCAGCAGGACCGCACGCCGCCCAGGCCTCACCGTGCAGCAGCCGTCACCAGCCTGGCAAAGGAAGACATGTGGCACAGTGTCCTCAGGGGGCTGGAGGCAGGCGCTGTGGCGGGAGAGGCAGTGAACAAGGTCAGCAGCTTGCCAGGTTAGCACAACCGACCCTCCTACTAAGCCGGTTACCCCGCCCCTGGGAACTTATTCCAAAGCAATAATGCTCGGTGGGGGCGGCAGAGGCGCAAGGACGGGTGTCCCGGCAGCCGCAGACTGCAGTCAGAGCCCCGCCACTGCTCCTCGGCCGCGCTCCACCCTCTGGCCTCCTTTCCCTCCTCTGTGAGCCACAGACACGAGGGCACCTGCTCCCCAGGGCTGCTGTGAGGCTACATGGGCTGACCTGCATAGGGCGCCTGTGTGTCAACCACAATCACTGGCTCCTATTATTATTTAAAAAAAAAAAAAGGGAAAAAGGAAACGGGTGACTTGTCAAGGGTGACAGAGTTGAAGAGAAGTTTTCCGTGACTGCTCTGCAGTCTCACTGCTCTAGGTCATGCTCGTTTTTTAAGTGCTGTGGAAGATGCCATGAATTGTTGAGCCCTGCAGCTTGGGAAGAAGGAAGTAGAGAGAGTTGGCCTTTTTCCACAAAGGTTCTCCCTATTTCTCTAGTTCCGCCTTTGGAAAACTCCTAAGAGGTCTCTGAGGATGCGGTAAAGAGGGGTGAGGAGAGAGGACACAGGTGAGGAGGAATGAGGAAAGGTCTGACAATCAAAACCTGAAAGGCTCCGTCGCCCACGCGCTGGCCCGGCTCCAGGGCGGGCTGCGATGTACACACATGAGCTCTGTCCCAACCAGGAGTGCTGGCAGCAATGACCTCGCTGGGCGGACAGCTGGAGGCTGCCTGCCAGCCTGCCGAGGGCACTGCGTGGCCAGAGACAGGAAAACCTCGTGATCACAGTCAAGGAGTCCATTCCCAGGACCCTGACGCAGGGCACTACACTGTCTGTCTCCCCTTTCTCCTGCAGCTCGCAGCTGTAGGGCCACATAATGGTCCAGTTTCATAAGGAAACACACAGAAAGTATTCATCTCCACCAGGAAAACAGAGGTAAATAAGGGCACAGACCTTAGAGAAGTCTGTCAGTGTTTACAACCTTTTCTTTTTTTTAATTCATTCTCTCCATAAATATTGCAGTCTATAACCTCCCAATTTAAAAAAGATTATTTTCAAACTTAAAACTATGATCACACCTTAAAAAGATTAACCATTTCTTAATAAACAATAATCCAGTCTGTGTTCAAATCTCCAATTGTCATATAAACATCAGAAATGGGTGGTTGTTTCTCAGCTTTTAGAAATCCATCTTCCCAGAGCCAGAAGAGTTTTCTGAGACAGCCCCTACTAAGCCCACCACCACAACTGAGTCACTGACTTCTGCCAACCTCCTCGCTAGACCAGATGAGAAAATGCAGAGAGGCCCTGCAATCTGCCCAGGGTCACACAGCTTACTGAAGACAGAAGGCCTGAGCTTTCCCTGAGGCCATACTGTCTGGCAGTCTGCACACTGAAATAACTGTTAAAGGCTTTTGAAGCAGCAAGCCTTAACCTAGAAGCACCTCCTCTGTCTAAAAGAAAACAATCACCACTAGAACCCTCCTAGTAATTGACACACCCATTGTACTCAGCTAAAAACTAAGCTCTCAAGTAAATACCATCAAGTAGAAGTCCTTCAGTTTAGCCATGCGAAAGGATTCTCGCTGACCTCTGCTCTCTTCTCAACTCTAACTAGATCCCCCCACCGGCCCCAGGCAGAGCAAGCTGAAGAGGACCATCTAAAAGAAAAGGAACATAACCCATGAGGATCTGTTTTCTAGTTGGGCATCACCGTGTCATCAGCCAGGTTAAGACGGCCTGAAAACAGGCCCAGACGGCCTGCAGGTCATTTCCATTCAACCGTCACAAAACTGGCAATTTTTGTGCTATATAAATGTTTTGGAATATGAGAAAGAAAACGTTTCTCATATTCCAAAACTGGACAAGGAAAGGACATACATCAAAAAGCAAGAGCAGAGAGAAAGAAAACTATAGGCCAATCTTACTAATAGACATAGACGTCAAAACCCTGAGTAAAACAAAAGTAAAGCAAGACTAGACTTGGTTACGCTGAAGTTCTTGTTTCTTATACACGTACAATAAAATTCAGGAATGTGCAAAAAACAAAAGCAAAACCAGAACAGGACATACTGAACAAACTCTGAATCTGGGATTCAGACAGCTTGGTATTAGGAAATGTTTGAACGTAATTAACCATTTTAACTGACTTAAAAGAAATAGTTGTGCTCATTCAGTTCATTTGATTCCAAAACGGCAATGAACAAATCTTAAAACTCATTATTCGTAAAAAGAAAAGAAAAGAATAAAGATGATCTTAGGGAACTAGAAACACAATTGATACTTAAGAACATGCATTATCAAGCAATAATCAAGTAGTACAGAAACAGGCAAGGGCACTAACAGGTCCCGTGTGTACAGTAAGTAATCTAGAACGTGAGAGCAGCTCTCTTCAAATGAACGGAAGATGAATGGACCCAGTAAGGTAGATCCTTACCTCACTTAGAGTGAAAAATAAATTCCAATGGACTGAACAACTGAAGGTAAGCAGTGAACACAAGCAACATAAGAGAACACACACACAGAGTTTCAGCAGGGGCGGCGGGCGAGCTCTGGAGGCGAGTGGTGCTGACCAGCAGTTTACAAAGGGTAAAACGGTAAACTGTCTGTGAGCAAATTTACCACAGTTTTAGGCATGAAAATTTTAAAAACATCAAAAGATTATATCCTTACAATGGGAAGAGCTTTCTTAAGACACAAAACTTTAGAGTCATAAAGGGAAGAATTTGAAGATTTAACTACATAAACAATTTTTAATGTCTGTTTGATAAAAGACCCAAAAACAAAAATTAAAAGACAAGCAACTTAATACTTCAACAGAAAAAAAAAAAAATATATATATATATATAAGTAACTGACTGGAATAAAGCATGTACAATTTGTATAATATATTTGCATATTTATATAAAGGATAAACATCTCCATATATAAAGCTGCTATGAATTGAGTAGATACAGAATATGACAAGTAATTCATTAAAGACACAACCTCATAAGTAATCAGGAAAATGCACATTAAAACAATTTCATTTTTTACCTATCAAATTAGTAAAATAAAAAATACTGATTTTCATAATCAACAAGGTGGAGGAAAAGAGGTATTCTCATCTCTGTGGCTTGAACCGTAAATGGACAAACCCTTCTGAAGGACAATTAGTCAGCAGCTAGCCAGATGTTCTGGGAAGTCCCATGCAGAGGAGTCTGGCAGGCTACAGTCCATGGGGTCATAAAAGGATCGGACACGATTTATCGACTAAACAACAACAGCAGCCACGTGTTAGATGTACAGGCCCCAGCTTACTGTCTCCAGCCTACAGAAATCTCCCAGAGGTACACAAAAATTGTGAACAAGGGGTAGTCACCATACCAATATTTACGCTACTGAAAAACAAAACATAGCTCTCTAACAGGAACTGCTGAAATGCACTTTAGTACATGAGCCCAGTGAAGCACGAGACAGCCACTGACAAGAAACAGACAAGTCTCCATGGAAGGACAGGGAAACACACCACGTGTTTCACAAACAAAGGTTAGTTAGAAAACAGCCATGTTCTGTGGTCTAACTTCTGTCAAGAGAGTAAAATAATGAATTTTGTAGAAAGAATAATCTAGAAAAATGCATATCAAGCTACCAACAGGGGCTATCATTCCTGGGAGTGGTATCATGGGAAATTTTCACTTTATAAATTATATGATTTCTATAACTTTTGGATTATTTAAAGTAAGTGTAATCACTTTTGTAATTAAAAAGAATAGAGAATAAAATAAATCACCTGTACCTCTCTGCACAAAGCCAGGGTAACCACCTCTGAGCAGTACTTCCCCCTGGGGAGGCTCAGGTGAGGGCACCGGTGCCCAGTCCCAGGGCGGGGCTGGCCTGGCAGCAGTCAGGGGACCGGCTAAGCTTCAGCCATGGAAGCTGCACCCCAGGGATCCACACAGGAGGCCTCGGCTGAAAACCGGACACTCAAGGAGCGCTGCTGGGGTCAGGACTTTCTGTTGTTGTTAACCTCTGATCTTTGGGTGGCCCTCAGATCACCATTTAAAGTTAGAAACATTTACTTGAAAAGGTCACAGTGGAAATCAGATCAGCTAAGAGAAACTGATGGTGTCTTCCTGTGTAAGAGCTATAAAAACCTAACTGTGCCCTGAAAGACAACAATGAACACAAAGATCTGGGATGGCCCAAGGCTGGAGAGTCAAATAGAGAATATTACCACTTTGCTCCCACGTAACCTCTGAACGGTGAAGCCAAGAACAGAGCAGAAAAGGGCGGAGAGGGGCAGAAGACGAGCACTGACCAGGCGCTGAACACAGCTCATGTTTAATCCTCACACAATCCAGGGGAGCTACAGAGAAGAAGCCGCAAAGAGGCCCGCGACTCCCTCAGCCTCAAAGCTACAAACTCCGACCAGCAAGGACCTGCTGTACAGCACAGGGAACTGCTCAGCAGTTTTATAATAACCTAAAGGGGAAAAGGATCTGAAAAAGGGTATGACTGAGTGTGCTGTACGCCTGAAACAAACACACTGTACATCAACTATACTTCTAAAAAACAAAACCCAAAACCCAACCACAGTAACAAAGCCACAAACTCTGAGAGTGGAGGTGCAGCGGGCCTGCCGACCAGCCCAGCTCCCCCAGCCAGCCAGCCAGCTGGGCCCCACCGCCCAACACTGGGCCCATGTCCTCGGTCTCCCCAGACAGACTCACCTGTGAGCTGGAGGGCAGTGCCTGGGAGGCGGGCTCCTCTGACGGGGCTGCTCCTGTGCCCACGGGGCTCAGTGTGGTGATCCGGCTGGGCTGGCCACGCAGGGTCAGAGTGATGGTGGTGGGGACCTTCAAGCCTGAGAGATTCAGAGAGTGGTAGGCTTTTTTTGTCCTAGCCTCCACTTCCCTTTCCTAGAGCGTCCCCTGACCACCCGTGAGACACACCCCCACCTGGCCTCCCGTCGTGGTCTCCTCCCCAGCTGGGTCATCTAGGCCCCGTCAGTCAGTCGAAAAGCAACAGGAGCAGCCTGTGTACTCTCACGTTGCCTGGGGTTGGAACCACAGAGCCGAATCCCCGAGGTCAAGGCCAGGACCCTGTGGCGCTGGGTTCAACATCATACGAGGTAGGACGGTCTTGGGGGAAGATTCCCACAGTTCTCATGAGAGACTCACCTGACGCTTGGTTAGAGATCTGAGCCAGGCCAGGGAGGCTGCTTGCTAACTTAGCGAGGCCCCCGTTGGTCAGCAGCTGGTGGATGGCTGTGGGCTTCCCGCCAGGAGCAGCACCCAAGGAGGAGAGGGCGGTGGCCATAGGGACGGCACGGACAATGCTGCCGGCGCCCGTGGTGACGGCGCCCAGGCTCTGCACGGGGGCGGGCAGCTTCACGCTGGTGGCCTGCGGGACACAAGCCCGGCCAGTCAGAAGCTGCGACGGTCGAGTGTGGCGGGCCGGCATGCTTGATACCTCTCCAGGCACTGCGCACCTGCCCCACGCAAGGTACTCTGCCAGGCATTTCCATATATTCTCTTATTTAATCCCCACATCAGCTCTGCGAAGGAGGGACTATCATTACCCTCATTTCACAACCAAGAAAGCAAAGACACAAAGAGACCTAGAAACCTGTCACTAGCCTTTGGCAGTGCCCCGCTGTGGAGTCAGAGGCTACCTGTCCCTGACCCCGTGTCCCTGCCAGAGCCAGCTAAGCTGAGGAGGCCGCCTCCCTTCCCGCCCTGTCCCGCCCAGGGGAGGCAGACGTGCACCTGTGGGGCTGGCCCGGGGGAGGGGCTGGCCGGGAGGCCAGAGGCCTTGCTGCTGATGTCCTGCAGGCTGAAGCTGAGGCCCTGGAGAAGGCTGCTGGCTGACGCGGCCCCTAAGGGAGGACACGAGAGACGTCAGCACGGGCTGTGGCGCCTTCTCACGAGCAGCCGTGCCCGCCATCCTCAGTGACCAGCTGAGACACTGACTCTCTCCCCTGGACATTTCCCGTGCCCACAGAGAGATGCAGAACACACGCGCGCGCCGGACGCCCGCTGCTCCTGACACACTGTCTTGGATTCACTCTGCACATCCCAGCCAGATCCAGACCGCCGGCCTGCATTTTGGATGGGTTCAGTAACACCAAGGAGAACATGGACCCACTTACAAGCCAAAAGAATCCCCCATACCTGACTTAGACTTCACTTTACACACAGTCCAGTGGCCTGAGTGCAAAGAGGAAGGTCCTCTGGAAGAACGGGGCACCCTGCTGGGCTCAAGTAACTAGCCTTTCAATGCAGGGTGAGGGGACCAGCCTGGCAGAAACATGTCTTATTCTGCTGATGCCCTGTACAGAACCATTTCCAGCTTTATTCAACCAGATATGCTTAAAAACACCAACTCAGCTGGAAACCTACCTGCTATTTCTCCTTATAGCAGCAGTACCCAACCTTTTTGGCACCAGGGACTTTTCGTGGAAGACAACTGGAGTTGGGGCAGTGGGGGTGGTTCAGGCGTAATGTAAGCAATGGGAAGTGGCAGATGAAGCTTGGCTCGCTAGCCAACAGCTCACCTCCTGCCGTGGGGCCCAGCTCCTACCAGGTCGCTGACCAGGACCGCCAAGCCTGTGGCTTAGGGACCCCTTCCTTACAGCACAAGAGACATCACCTGCGGACTAGGACATTTACTCACTACAGATGTTAAGGCCCCGAACTCCCCCACCTCAAAGTTAATTCCACTCCATGCCAAGTCTACAATAAGCCTGAGACCCAGAGGCGCACCCCTGAGCCCTAGCTCCAGTGCTTTCCCAGGGCCACCCTCCAGCAGCAGACAGAGACTTGGCTGGGAGGTGGGGGTGGGGTGTGGT
>NW_011495064.1:3319416-3346879 GCF_000754665.1 Bison bison bison
GTGGTGGGGGCTGAGTTAGTAGGTACCTGGGAGGGAGCTGCCAGGAGAAGGGGCCACCAGGCGGCTCTGGAGTGTGTGCAAGGCACTGGGCGAGGTGCTGCTGGAGACCACTGAGGATGTCTGGCTGGCTGAGACACACCCTTCAGAAGCACCTGACCTGGAGACAAAGAGGAGCTCCGTCACCTAAAGGTCCCTGGCAGTACCAGGGGGGTCCAGTGGGGGCCCAGCAAGGCTTTCAGCGATGGATGCAAGGCTAGAACATCGGTGTCTTGTCTCACCTTCTGAATTCAGCCTCCAGTCCTTCTAAGTCAGGCCTAAAGGAAAGACTTCAGGTCTTGAAGCAAGAGCTACAGGACACTTTGTAAACTTTTAAGTAAAAGTCAACTCCGAGTTGACCCAAAGGAAAAACACCCGACTCAGAAAGAAGTCACGTTCACAGGACAGACAGACTCCAGAATCCACTATCTTCCAAAGCACTCACTGGGTCCTGAGAAGGCGTGAGGGCAAAGAAGGGGACGCAGACCAGCAGACAGACTCACTTGGCTGTGGCGAGAAGCCCGGTGAGCTCTGTGGCCCCTGTGGATGCCTGTCCCAACGTCATGGTGAGGGGCTTCCCTCCTGCGGCTGCAAAACAGAAAACCCCGAGGCCGCCGGTCAGTCCAGATTGGTGCTGACCTTTCAGGGTCCCAGAGTCCAGGCTAAATGCAAAATATTATAGAAAAGAGTGAAAAACGAAAAAGGAAGGATAACTCTACATTAGGGTAGGGAAGAGTTGGGGGTTATCTTTTCCTTCTGTTTTCTAAACTTCCTGGAATATTTTATCATCTTTAATTGAAAGCAAAAAAAAAAACAAAGAGCACGATGCTGTGAATGACCCCGAGCCCTCTCTGATCCTTGTCCTGCCTCCCTGATCCTAGTTCCCTGCCCACTCTCCCCCACGTGCAACCCTTGCTGCCTTTCTCTGGGCGCCTGCTGCGCCGAGGGAGAGGAGGAGCCGCCCAGCAAGTAGCCACCAAGGGGGCGATGCTGTGTCTCTGGGACGGTCCCGTCGGTTGTTACTTAAGCAGGCCGAGAGACACTCACCTTCTGGAGCGCCCCCTGAGGAAGGGGGGCAAGGCCCTCCAGCTGCATCCCCTTGGGAGATGAGGGACACCTTGATCTTCGGCCGCTTGCAGGTCTTACTGCCAGCAAGGGGACTGGAGGGATGGTGCCGCTTCAGCTGGACCCTGAGCTCCTCTTTCTCAGCTTCCTCGGTTTGTTCTGATGAAATAGGAACTAAGACATGGAGTTGCGGTGAAGTTCTCCACGGTCCAGAGAAGCCCGACAGATGCTGATGGCCGGGACCAGCATCGGCGTGGCCGCATGGAAGAACCGGCCCAGCGTGTCCACACAGGCCACTCCTTCAGGCCCACCTATGCTCACCTCCACAGTGGCCCTCTACGAGGACAGTCCCCTCCCCTGCCATCCTGGGCTCGGAAGGAAGGAGCTCTGAGTCAGTGGAGACAGACAGGAAGATGCCATCCTGACTCTGCCGAACAAATGGGACTCGCCACAGTGGACCTCAACAGGGCTTCCCGGACTCAGAATGTGACAAGCCTCCTGCCCTCCCCCGTCACACAGCTGCAGGCCAGCCAACGTGTTCTGCACAAGCAACAGAGGAGCAGGCTATTCCGTCCTCCCTACAAGGGAGATGTCCCCAGAGCTCTGAGTCCCCTCAGGGCCCAAGGCTGAGGGTCTGCCTGTTGAACGCTGACCATGAGAAGGATTATCACCAGGACTCCAGGCTGGCTTTGAGTAACTACTAGGCACGGGGGCTTCATAGCTGCGACGACTTTACAGTTCTGACCCTGAAGTAATAGGGCAACAGGGGCCCATGTCACAAGCTAGTCCCCAGGTCCGTGGTAACAGGACTGAGAAAGGCCACCCTATCCACCGAATCAAACACACATCCTGCACAGAGCGAAGCCTCCCAGACGCTTAAGTTATCCTTTAGCCTTGCTCACAGGTCCCCTCCTCTTTCCACTTAGAAGGACGCCCAGCCCTTCTCAGCACAGGCAATCAGGGGCAGAAAGGCAAGATGAAGGAGAGAGGGCTGGACTCACACGAAAAATGGGAGGTGGGAGTGCCGGGGCGGGGGGAGACTGGTGTGGGGCCACAGGGAACCACTCCAGACCACAGGGAGGCCACAGTCAGCTGAAAGGAAGGACTGCTTAGGGGATGAATGCATTGACCAAAATCAGCACAGGAAGGAGGGCAAAAGGGAAAGGAGATACAGTTATGCTGCTCAGTGCTTGCAGAGACCAGGGTGGAGGCAGGAAATCAGAGGCAAGGAAAAAAACACAGGGAGATGCAGGCTCGCAGGGAATGGCCCGTAGGCACGCACAGGAGAAGCAGAGCCAAGCACCACAGTGAGACACCAAAGGGGAAAACCACCACGAGAGGCAGAGTGAACGGGGAAAAGCAAAGACTATGGAGTAAGCCAAAGGACAGCACCGAGAAAAGGAGAGAAGAGAACAGGCGGAATCAGAGACAACAGAGAAGCAGGGCTGGGGAAGAGATGAGAGGGGGGAGGAGGAGAGAAGCAGAGAGCGGAGGGTGCAGGCGAGGAGAGTGATACTCACCAAAGAGACAGGAGGAGGTGCCGGGAGGAAGAGCTTTCCTCACCAGCATATTTTGTTTCAGAAAAGCAGCAAACTGAGCTGGAATGAATCAGAAAGAATTACAGAATCACAGCCAGCCAGAGAAAGGAGAAAGAGATGGGGAGTAAGAAAAGGTATGAAAATGCTCTGAAAAATGGTCAACAGAGGCTTTTCCTGGGATTACTGATGAATTTGAAACCTGATTCTGCCACTTAGGAGCTCCTTGGAGTCATCCATAAACTGAAAATAACGCATGTACCTGCCTCAAGGGGCCACTGCCCGGACTCCATGAGCAACAGCAGGTCCAGTGCCAAGAGGAGGGCGAGGCGCCTGGCGAGGGCACAGGGACCCCAGCTGTCCTCACCCCTGCCTGCGAGCTCTGCCTGTGCCAGGTGGCCGTGCTGCGGCTCTCCTCCGCGCCGCTCTGGGTCCCATTCTGCACCCAGCTCCCCAGTCAGCCTTGCAGGCCTTCCGGCCTTGACTAGTCATTGCCTCCAGAAACATCACAAACTGCTGTCTCTCTCTTCATCAAAAGCCTGAGGGGACAGCGCCCACGTGGCTCTGGCCACCACCGGGGACGGTGCGGGTCACAGAGCATCCGTGTGGACTGCAGTGGCCTGGCCTCTTTTTGTGTCTCCATCGATCCACTCACACTCACAGCCACCTGTGGGCAACCTTGGACGAGGCCTGGGTCTAAGTCTTGACCCTGTGGCTCCACTACAAGAAACAAGCCGAAGAGTCTGTCCGCTTGACAGCCACCTCTGGCTGCCGCCTCTCCCCCAGCCGGAGACTCTCGGAGGATACCCGCCCCTGGCCCAGGCCCAAGAGGCCTCACCTCAGGACTGCTGACTGGATCAAAGTTGGGCAGGGAGGCTTCTTACATCATGGTCACTGCTTTCCAAACTCTTAATTTTAACTGAACAAGTATTTCCCAGCCTAATTGAAAACCTATCTCCAGAGATTCCTGAAAAACATCACTGGAAGTCCCAGTGTAGGAATCTTAACTCTCCAAGGGCAGGCACAAGGCTTTGGAGCTGCCCTGGTATCTGATGAGCACGGCCAGCCCCGTCTGCAGGACCCGGAGAGCTCCCAGACTGCAGGAAAGGCTGGGCCTGAAGAGAAGACACAGCTTCCCCAACTGGGAGTCAGAAAAAATATCTGAGGCCAATATACATGGAGTCGGCTCATTAAGGTGAACTTGCCCAAATGCCAAGACGAGGCTATAATTAGTGGAACACACAGTCACACCAACGCATAGACCTTGTGTCATATTTTATCCTTGAAAACAGCCCTCAGTATTTATTCCAACCTAATTCTGCATGGACAAGTATGTCTGGAAAAAGTGGCAGGGGGCCATACTTTTCAACTGCCACATGATGTCAACTGAGAAGGCAGAAGCCAAGAGAGGCCCCTGGGCTAGGCGGCCGCACCTTGGGCTTGTCTGTGGGTCAGCACAGCCTCTGTCCGCTGCATGTGTCTCTTCAGCAGCTGGGTGCTTCCAATCTGACTGGACTTCTGGGAAGAGGCCACTGTGGTCACTTTGGTCTTGGGACTGGAGGTGGGGCTGCTGGACACACTGGAGAGATCCTGAGTAGATGGAGAAGGACAAGGGCCAAGTCAAGGTCGTTTGGATGGACTGTCAATCATCAAGCCCCCTGGAGTCTCCCGGTCAGGGCCTCCCCCTGTAGGAACTCCGAGGCCTGGGAAGGCCAGCAGCCTTCCCCGGGAAGCACAGGAACCCACTCTGCTGAATCCCTAGCAACAGCGCCCCTCTCTGCCTGCATTACCTCTGAACCCGAGGGGGAGGCCGGCAGCTTGGCAGCTGGTGACGCAGGTCGACTGCCCCGCTCCGAGACCTCGAAGGCCAGGTCTCTGCGGGCCACATCTCGGGGCTTCTTCTTCTTCTCGGCGTCCTGATCCCGAGGCTCGGAGCCCACGTGCCCCTCAGTACGAGTGAGTACCCCGGTCAAGAAGTCTACGATCTCGTCCTGGGGGAAGGAGAGGCCCAGGCCTCAGGAAGCGCCCCAACAGTTCCTACTAAAATGGAGTCACCCCAGCTTTGAAATCAGTGTGCTGTCCCTCCTACTTCACAAAGCATGGCCCAAGCCCTACACTCAGCCAAGGACCCACAGGAGCCCAGGCCCTGTGCCCAGGGTGGGGGTGGCGTTCTGGGTGGTCACACTTTACCACTCCTCAGTGAACCCTTCCTCCCCAGCCGCTTTGCTCACATCTTAGATCATTACTCTCCTTCTCCCTCCCCTCCCTCTTTCCCCCTTTTCTTTGCTTATGACTTAGGTCCCCCAAAGGCCCCAGGGGATACCCAATCTTCCATAGAGTCGGGAGGATGCTGCCAAGGAGACCGAGCCTAAAAGGTTACAGACAGACAAGCCTAGCTGAGAAACCCACAGAAAGCAACTGTGTACCTGAATGCATCTGTCCACCATGCTCTGCGTCAACCCTTCCGATTTCTTCTTTGCTTTGCTTATTCTAAGAGGCAAAAAAGAGGAAATATTTACTTTCCAAACATTCCACAGTAACAAATGTAAATAAGAATGGGTTTCTCTTCTGTGTTGGTTCTTTTCTAAACCTAAGAAGGAAGATAATGGTAGCCCATAGGCAGGTCTGCAACCTCTCCGAACCTCAGTTTCCACATCTGCAAAATAAGGAACCCCAACACCTCCCTCATGGAGTTGTGGGGATGACACAAAGCAACTAGGTAACGAACCAAAGAAACATGGAAGGTGCTTGGGGCTGTCCGCTCCAGAAGTCCTGTCCCCACGGCTTCACAGGTAAACTCTACCTGATTGCTAAGACCTCATCTTGAGGTCCCCCAATACAGTTCCAAACCCTGAGACTTCTAGGTGCTGTTGAAATGATATTACCAGGAAAGGTGGCCACAGGTGAGTTCTACAGGGATCAGAGAAACTGGCCACCGCTGGCTGCATTCTCCTCTTTGAAAGCCAGACTTAAATCCCCTGGCTTCTGCCTGCGGTCTCAGCAGAGACAGAAACAGGGCACCAAGTGACAAGATGAAGTGCAACATTCTGAGCCTCCACATCCTGAGGCCCCAGTTCACTGGTGTTTGGCCTCTAGCCCTGTCATGTAACGTGCTCGTATTACAGATGAGGACACCAATCCCAGAAGTTAAGCGATTCACCCGAGCAAAGGAGCCAGGAGTTAAACTGAGGTCTCCTGACTCAGTCCAACGCCCTCAGCGCCAGGCAAATATGTCTCACAAGCAGCCTCACAGCGCAACTCTAGCGAAAGGTGTTTTCATCCCTCCCACTCCCTCACCACAACTCAAGTCTATCCTCCTATAGGTAAGATGTCTGAATTAATAGGAAAGAATGTATTTACAAGCAAGCATTTCCCTGAGCATCCAAGGATTAGACTCTAGGTCCACAAGAAGCTGTCAGATGACAAAGGCCAGGAGGGCTTCTCCAAAGGATCTCTGGGTGAGAAAGTGACAAGATGGGTGGGAACAGGCACTCACTCTAAGCTCTCCGGTAAAAACATTCACAGGAAGCTAATACATAAGACTGAGCATGTGAGAAAGGAGGCCGATAAAGGACACAATCTCTTTTTCAGTACATCTCATGAAAATGTAACTAAAGGCCCCGCTGGCAGACCCTGAAAGGGAAGAATGGCCATCTCAATGACTAAAGACGCCCCTCTAAAATCGCTTCCAAACTCTGGTTGTTTATACTCCAAAATATATAAAAGGACGCCTATGACAAATAAAAGGAGAAGGCAATGGCACCTCCAGTACTCTTGCCTGGAAAATCCCAAGGACGGAGGAGCCTGGTAGGCTGCCGTCCATGGGGTTGCGAAGAGTCAGACACGACTGAGTGACTTCACTTTCACTTTTCACTTTCATGCATTGGAGAAGGAAATAGCAACCCACTCCTGTGTTCTTGCCTGGAGAATCCCAGGGACGGAGGAGCCTGGTGGGCTGCCGTCTATGGGGTCACACAGAGTCGGACACGACTGAAGTAACTTAGCAGCAGCAGCATGACAAATAAAATCTTTGTTCAAATTCATCCTCTGTATTACTAGGAAGACAATGTAAAGAAATGCCTACCCCAGTGAAAGCCGAATGGCAAAGACTATGATTACAGCACCTCGAAATATCTTCTCCCCACAAGAAGACTACTAACTACAAAGAGAAACACAGTAACTGTAGAGAAACCTGGCAGATACCACCTTAATGACGTGATCAACGGTGACCTCGCCAGTAACGGGCCGCGGCAACATCATGCAGCCCCGAGGATGCACGCAGGCCACGTGAGCTCCGCGGCATTCCCGCCAAGTGTGCCCTCAACCTAATCACGGACAATGCCAAAACCCCAAGCTGAGGAACAGTCTGCGAAACAGCACTCTTGGGAAGTGTCAAGGTCATGACAGGCTGAGGAGCAGCGTCACATCAGAGGAGGCTGAGGAGACACAGCAACCGGCAGCCACGCACGGCCTGGACTCGGCCCGGGACCAGACGAGTGCCAGTGACACAGTGATGAGATGCGAGTCTGCAAACTAGATTACAGTATCATATCATATCAACTTCCCAGCTTTGACAATTACTTTTTGGTTATGCAAGATGTTAACATTTGGGAAATTTGGGTGAACAGTATATAGAATTTTTTGGTACAATTTTTCCAACTTTTTAGAAGTAAGCATCTTTCCAACATGGCACTCTGGCAGAGCCCAGGGACCCTACCCACCTGAGATTGTCATCAGCTCCCCCAACCACCACCAAGCTGTTCTCCGCCCGAATCTTCTCCCGGAAGTCCTCCATGGCTTCAGGGTGGCACTGCAGGGAGTTCTGACCGACGACAAAGAGGACTGGAGTCTTCATATCCAAGAGGGGATCGTCCACATCCTAAACAGGTCCGGTTTTACAATCAGCCAGTTCATACATGCTCAACACTGCCTGGCAAGTGCACTCAAGAGACTGCCCAGGCAGCCGCGGCCTCTGAGCAGCAGCCTGGAGAGGCTCCTACTCCTGTCCTCCCACCGGCCGGTGACCCGGCAGCCCGCAGGCCCCGCACTTACCCCTCTGGGGCCGTCCACGGTAAGCAGAGGAAACCCAAGGCAGACGACGGCAGTGACATACTCCATCACTGACACCTGCAGGTAACGGCATGGTCTGCCTCGAGGCCGACTGACTTCCCCACAGCCACATCCTACCCAGAAGCCGCCAGCAGGCCCCACCTCCTCCTCCCGTTGTAACTCCCAGGCCATGACACGCCCCCAGGTGATGGTACAGGTGTACCAGCCACACAGCAGGGCAGTAGGAGGACAGAACACAGGCTGTCTGGTTATACCAGCAGCCCCCACTGAGAGAACCGGGGCCCACAGGGGACCCCACCTGAACCTCTGGGAGGATGGGAGGTTTAATGCTTCCATCATGGGAATTTGCAAGGCTTGAGTCCTTCCTTTTTCCTCCACTAAGAACAAATGCAACCAAGAGAACACAAATGCTGCTCTTGTCCCTTATGTGAGGAATACCTCTCCCTTTCGAAATTAACAGACAGTGCCCAGTTCAGTTCAGTTCAGTCGCTCAGTCGTATCTGACTCAGCGACCCCATGGACTGCAGCACACCCGGCCTCCCTGTCCATCACCAACTCTCGGAGTTTACTCAAACTCATATCCATTGAGTCGGTGATGCCATCCAACCATCTCATGCTCTGTCGGCCCCTTCTCCTCCCGCCTTCAATCTTTCCCAGCATCAGGGTCTTTTCAGATGAGTCAGTTCTTCATATCAGGTGGCCAAAGTATTGGATTATCATCTTCAGCATCAGTCCTTCCAATGAATATTCAGGACTGATTTTCTTTAGGATAGACTGGTTGGATCTCCTTGCAGTCCAAGGGACTCTCAAGAGTCTTCTCCAACACCACAATTCAAAAGCATCAATTCTTTGGCGCTCAGCTTTCTTTATAATCCAACTCTCACATCCATACATGACTACTGGGAAAACCATAGCCTTAACTAGACGGACCTTTGCTGTCCAAGTAATGTCTCTGCTTTTTAACATGCTGTCTAGGTTGGTCATAACTCTTCTTCCAAGGAGTAACCGTCTTTTAGCTACACACTAAAATATATATAAAGAAAATACTTGGTGTTTTTTTCAAAGTAACTGGAGGGAGCTGAAAGTGGGCAGAGGTAAGATGAAAAAGGCCTTGGCTCTGACCAGTTACTGGCAGGGCTTAATGAGGGGCCCAAGGTGTTACCACACCAGTCTATCCTCCCTTTAAATTTCTGCTTAACATTTTCTACAATAAAGTTAAAAAACAAAGCTTGTCCCCCACAGTTTAAAATCCAAGTATGCAGGCAAAGCATTCAGGACAGTGCCTGGCTCAACAGTAGCTATCTGCAGCAGCAGCAGCAGTAGCTGAGCCCCAGAAAGCTCTGGATAAGACGGGGTTACTTACGTGACAGGCCACCAGGGCTCCTGTATTCCAGCCAATCAAGATGATGGGCTTGTGGGGGAAATGGCTGTGAATCTTTGTGGGGAGAGAAAGAAGACAGTGAGACAGGAGGCCGCAGATGGATGCAGAATGCTGGTTGAGCGGCGGCGAGCTGACAGAGGAGCAGCCTCACCTCCAGCACTTTGCTTCTCAGCGCCCCAATCATGTGCTCCAGACACTGCAGCACCCCCACTCCACTCCCATTGCTCAGCAGGTGGGTGGCGACAGGGATGACCTAAAGGAAAGAGAGGGGCTGCCACGCCATGAGCTCAGTCTCCGCTCTTCTCTCCAGTCTGCTTAGCCTCCCCTGAACCCTCCAACCCTGGATAAGCACCGTCAGCAGTCCAGAGACTCGGAGGATGCACCACATTCAAGTCCATCCACCTCGCATCTCGGCGCCCGTTTCTTGTACACAAAGGAGTGTACTAAGTTCACTAAGCATCGAGCATCTGTCTGCCTCTCGAGCTGCCCCCCCGCCCCCTACATACCTTGCCTAAGCAGGACAGCTGAGACTGCCAGAAGCGGTGGCGGCGTGAGGTGGGGAACACGGAGCTAGAAGGCCCGGAGGAGGCGATGAGGATGAGAGGAGAGCCGGGGAGTTTGCTCTACAGAGTAAGACCCCATCAGAGAGCCAGTGAGTGAGGGAGGCTCCCCAATGGAACCCCACGTACCCCACGACCTAGCTTATCCTCACCAATGCTGATTTGCTCAGGAAACTATGTTAAGCATGACACACAGCCAGTTATTAGTGAACACAGTTAAACACGCCATTTATTATCCTCTTGCCACGGTTCTGAGACTGGAGTCTAAAATAAACTTCACAGGCCATAGTGAAGTCCAACTTACTGGTTTGTTATGAGAAAGCACCCCCACGGCAGGGTCCCAGGGCCTCTTCAGTAGGAGGGACAAGGCCTCAGCTCCTGCAGCCCCGGTCTTTGTGTTGGAGGACACAAGCATCCGGTCAATCAACGTGGGGATCTAGAAGCAAGGGAGAATGAAGACACTTCCAGTGTGAGGCAGGAGACCCCACTACCAGGGTCAGGCGGGAGGACACAGCCCCACTGTGAGCCAAGGACAGATTCCAATGACGCCTCTCAGACTTTACTCACAAGAAAAAGTACAAACAAGTGGATGGCTAAAAATATACCCCCCATCATTAAAGGTAAATGGACACAGTCCTTTGGAAACTAATCTGGTAATATGCATCAAGAAACTTAAACTTATTCCCATCCCTTTCCTAAAACTGTATCAGAAACACACATGCACACATGCACACACACACACACAGGGGATAGCGGGTAAACAAAAGATAAACTCATTCTCAGTAATAGTCGAAGAGTAGAAGCAACATCAAGGCATGCACAAGAAGTGGCGAAGCACGTTATCTACATAATCAGATCTTATGGACTAAGTTAAAATGCTTCAAACAGTTTGCAGTAATATAGGAAAGTCCCCTGCTAAAATGTTAAAGGTAAAACAGAAAATATAAAAATCATCTCTAATTAAGAAAAATACAATAA
Organism: Bison bison bison; assembly: GCF_000754665.1. Lineage (NCBI taxonomy): Eukaryota > Metazoa > Chordata > Mammalia > Artiodactyla > Bovidae > Bison > Bison bison. The sequence continues at coordinate 3,330,042 of NW_011495064.1, forward strand.
GAGAATATGTGAAAATGTTAATAATAAACTTTATGGAGATATGAAGAAGCTTTTTCCTTTCCTTCTATATTTTCTAAATTTCCTCAACAAACATCAGTTGATTTTGTAAGTTAAAAACAAAATAAAACTCTGCATTTTCTTCTAGTATACTGCCTTCAAGCTCTGGAGTGTTAAAGAAATTTGTTACTATGCTCCAAGTAATACAGCCTACTATACTATGTATACTGTTGACCCTTGAAAAACATGGGCTTGGGACACTAACCACCCACAATGAAGCTGAAAAATCTGTGTAATTTTAGTTTGCTCTCCGTATCAGTGGTTCCACATTACACCATTACAATCTACCAAAAATGTGACCTCAAAGATGTGTAAATATAGATTACAGACTTGCTGATGCTTCCACTGAAAAGAAACGTCTGTGTGAATCTCATACTGCCTGCAGAAAGTCAAAATGTCCACAATTAAGAGAAGGCCCCGCACCACAACTAAAGAAAAGCCCATGCAGCAAGAAGATCCAGCACAGCCAAAACAAACACAATTTTTTTGAGAAATAAGAATAAAAACTACTATGGTGATGCACGTGGGAAAAGTTCAGTCCATAGCTAACATCAAACTCAACAGTAAAAAACCAAAAGCTTTCCCTCTAGGATGAGAACCAGACAAGGATGCCCGCCCTCACCACTTTTACTCAACACAGTACTGGAAGTCCTAGCTAGAGCAATCCGGCAAGAAACAGAACTAAAAGGCATTCAAATTAGAAAGGAAGAAGTGAAACTACAGATGTGCAGATGACATCATATTACACACAGCAAACCCTAGACACCAAAAAAACCATTAGAATACATGAATTCAGTGAATTTGCAGGATACAAAATCAATATACAAAAATCTGTTGCATTTCTAAATAATAGTGGAGAAATTGAGAAAATATGCTCATTTACAATGCTTCAAAAAGAATTAAATAGCTAGGAATAAATTTAACTAGGGCTTCCCAGGTTAAATTTAACTAAGGAGGTAAAAGGAATGAGAACATCTTATCTGAAAACTGTAAGACATTAACTGAAGAAACTGAATAAGATACAAATAAATGGAGATATTCTATGCTCACAGACCGGAAGAATTAATATTGTTAAAATGTCCATTCTACCCAAAAAGCAATATACTATACAAATTCAATGCAATCCCTATCAAAATTCCAATGGCATTTTTCACAGAAATAGAACAAATTATCCTAAAATTTGTATGGACCCACAAAAGGCCCCAAATAGTCAAAACAATCTTAAGTAGAAGGAACAAAGCTAGAGGGATCATGCTTCTTGATTCTAACTATCTGACAAAGTTACAGTAATCAAAACAGTATGGCACAGGCACAAAAACGGACGCCCAGGAGAACGGAAGAGAACAGTGAGTCCAGAAATAAACTCAGCATGTACGGTCAACTAATTTATGACAAAGGAGCCAAGAACACACAGCAGGGAAAGGACAGGCTCTCCAATAAATGGTGTTGAGAAAACTGGATAGCTACATGCAAAAGAATGAACTGGACCATCGTATTACTTTATACGATTAACTCAGAATGGATTAAAGATTCTGAATGAAGATCTGAAACCATAAAACTTCTACAAGAGAACATAGGCAGTAAGCTCCTTGATGTCAGTCTTGGCAATATTTTTTTGGATCTGACACCAAAAGCGAAGGCAGCAATAGCAAAAATAAACACGTGGAACTACAAACTAAAAAGCTCCTGCAAAACAAAGGAAAACATCAACAAAAGGGAAAGGCAACTTACTGAAGGGGAGAAAACATTTTCAAGTCATATATCTGATAAGGGGTTAATATCCAAAACACAAAAAGAACTCATGCAACTCAACACCAATAAGACAATCTGATTAACAAGTGGGAGATTTGAATAGACATTTTTCCAAAGAAGATATACAGACCTTATACACTATACATGAAAACATGCTCCACATTACTAAGCATCAGGGAGATACAAACCAAAACCACAATGAGATGTCATCTCACACCTGTTAGAGTAGCTCTTATCAAAAGAGACAGGCATTAACAAATGCTGGCAAGGATGTGCAGAAAAGGAAACCCTTATACATTTTGGTGAGAATGTAAACTGGTACAACTTTTATGAAAAACACTAATAGACATTCCTCCTAAAATTAAAAACAGAACTACCACATAATCCAGGAATTCCAATTCTGGGTATTTACCTAAAGAAAACAAAAACACCAACTCAAAAAGATATATGCACCGCCATATTCACTGTAGCATTATTTACAATAGGCAAGATATGAAAACAACGTAAGTGCCCACTGATAGATGAATGGGTAAAGAAAATGTGTAAATATGTATACAACAGAATATTATGCAGCCATAAAAAGGAAATCTTACCATGTACAAAAGCATGGATGGACCCTGAGGGCACTGTGCCAAGTGAAGTAAGTCAGATGGAAAAAGACAAATATCAAATGATCTAATGTGTATCTGGGATATGGAAAAACAAAACAAAAACCAAACTCATAGATACAAACAGACTGTTGGTTGTCAGAGGGATGGGATGGGAGATTAGTTAAATCGGTAAAAGGGATCAAAAAGAATGAAATAAATAAAGTCAAGGGATGTAACATACAGCATGATGACTACAGTTAATAATACTATACTCCATATTTGAAAGCTACTATAAGAATAAATCTTAAAAATGCTCATCAGAAGAAAAAAAATTTCTTTACATACAGTGACAAATGTTAACTAGACTTACTGTGGTAATCATTTTACCATACATACAAATATTGAAACATATTGTATACTTGTCAATAAACGTCATTGTACGTGTGTATGTGTGTTAGTCACTCAGTTGTGTCCGACTCTTAGCGATTTCATGGACTGTGGCCCGCCAGGCTCCTCTGCCCATGGAATTCTCCAGGCAAGAATACTGGAGTGTGTTGCCATTTCCTTCTCCAAGGGATCTACCTGACCCAGGGATCGAACACTGCATTGCAGGCAGGCTCTTTACCATCTGAGCCAACAGGGAAATCCTATATGTCAGTTATATTTCAATTAAAATTAAAAGTTTGAAGATAGCACAAGAAGATAAGTTATTCCTGGAAATGACAAGAAAGGACAGTGTTCTTAATTTTAAAAGAGCAAGACTAAAAAGAGCTCTGCACAAAAAATGAGGAGAATATTTAACCATGAGGCTGTCTCAGTTTAACTCAGGAAACAAACATTTATGCAACACTGCTGTTACAAGGCACCAGGCTAGTGCTGACTGCAAAGGAGTTTAATCTACAATCTACGAAGGCGAGCATACAAATCACCAGAGAGGAGGGGCTGGGAAGTGCCGTAAAGAAACAGAAGCCTCACTGCTGTGACCCGAACCATCCAGCAGAGAAGAGGGAAGTGCAGATTCAGCATGCGAAGTGAGATGCACTCTGAACAATTCCAACAGAAGACAGGGAAAAGCTTTCTAAACAGACACCAGATATAAACAAGAAAGTCCAGGGCTCACTCTAGGCACAGAAGGCCTGAAGTCAAGAATTCAAGTAAGGAAATAGGAGAGGCTAGTAACAAAGGAGAAGGCAATGGCACCCCACTCCACTTGCCTGGAAAATCCCATGGACGGAGGAGCCTGGTAGGCTGCAGTCCATGGGGTCGCTAAGAGTCAGACAGGACTGAGCGACTTCACTTTCACTTTTCACTTTCATGCATTGGAGAAGGAAATGGCAACCCACTCCAGTACTCTTGCCTGGAGAATCCCAGGGACGGGGAAGCCTGATGGGCTGCCGTCTATGAGGTTGCACAGAATCGGACACAACTGAAGAGACTTAGCAGCAGCAGCAGCAGTAACAAAGGACAGTGTCAAATTGCAAAGGATCTTCACCCTAAACCGCGTGTTTCTTTAAAACTAATTGATATTTTGTCACTGTGAGCCACTCAACACCTAGAGGTAGAGGATCTGACTGAATATTAGATTTTAAAAACTTTTATCTGGCAGTTTCCCCATGGCTCAGTGGTAGAGAATCCACCTGCCACTGCAAGAGATGCAGCTTCCATCCCTGGGTCGGGAAGATCTCCTGGAGTAGGAAGTGGCAACCCACTCCAGCATTCTTGCCTGGAGGAGCCTGGCAGGCTACAGCCCATGAGATCGCAGAATCAGACATGACTGAGCACACAGCACGTGTGCGCACACACACACACATAGCAGAGTACACCTCTGAAATGACAAAGCCTTGAAACTCGCTTTTTTGTAAATATAGAACACTTAGACTCCTTTGCCTGAGTGAAGCTAGGCAGACCAAGCATCCCTACTCTCTCCAGCACAGGATCACTCTGAGCAGACAGTGAAGAGGATGGGGCCCATACCTTCTCTGCTCCCTTTACAACAGGTCTGATGGTAAAAGTAACTGGGCCTAGAGCGTGACCCCATTCACTGACAATTCCATCCAGCTGGTACATTAGAAGTTTGGGGAACAACTTAAATATTTGTTGTAAAAATAAATAAATAAATAAATATTTGTTGTGACTCTAACAGTCATGGGAAAACAAGAGCCTGATGGGAGAGCTACCACTGAGCAGATCAGCACCTTGTAGTCTGGGCCCCCGCTAACTGCGCTTCCTCTGCCGTCCCAGCTAACCCACACTGTGACTCAGCAGCACGCACCGTGCACACCTGTGGGGTACTGCCCGTGGCCCGTGATGCTCAATAAACCTGAACACTACTTCATTCACTTTGGAACACCCAGACAATAACTTCAGTTGGAAGGCAGTGCCAACTTCATTGAGGGAAATGACCTCCCAGGCGTACTGGGCATGCAAACAAAAACTGAGAAGTGGACTCTGGGCACCACTTCACTGGTCCCCCAGAGCAGACTCACCAACGCTGTTCTCTTTCCACAGGCGGAATGCTGTAGAGAGCAGTGGAAATGCTCGACTACAGGCCACTGCTCTCTGGCAGGGGCCTGTCTTGGCCCCTTACCCACCCTGTGCCCTTGCTGCCCCCTGTTCACACTTGAGCCAGGGTGACCACTGCAGAGGAGCAGCACAGGGGGAAGTCTGGGGCCAGCTTTTCATTTGCCTCTTTCTCCACTAGAAAATCAGCTCCATCAGAGGAGAGAGAATTTGTTTTGCTCATTCCAACACCCGGCACACTGGAGACACGAAACATGTATTTGTTGGGAACATCCAGACAATAACTTCAGTTGGAAAGCAGTGCCAACTTCATTATGAGGAAAAAGACCTCCAAGGCATACTGGGCACACAAAGAGAAGCAGGGACGTGGACTCTGGGCATGACTACACTGGTCCCCTAGAGTAGATTCACTAATGCTGTTCTCTTTCCAAAGGCAGAACGTATAAATTAATGTCAAATTCCTACCATGCATTTTATTAATGCATCTAGTCCTGAGTTTTATTTCCAGAAGCTAAACCAGTCTTCTTCTGCTTTCAAACAAACTCAGCATCCTTCAACTTACAAACAGATAGGAAACAGTAAGTCTGGAAATTTGGGGAATATGGCTGGGGAAAGTTGCTGGCCAGCTGCTTGCAAAGGAGAAAAAAACCCACAAAAGTAAAAAACTGAATTAATCCAAGTTATCTGAGGCCGTGCTGGAGCAAAACACACTAAATATAATGGTACCACTTATAAATCACTAACAGTTACTCTGGGTTTCCTATGTGCCAAACTTTGTGCCAAGCATTCTATCCAGATTAACAAATTATCACAAAAATCCTAGGCAGGTATTATTATAATCAGCCATTTTTTAGAGATGACGAAACTGATTTTAGTTTCGTCACTAACGAAATTAGTGATGAAAGGATCAGCCAGGCGGTCTGTGTCCAGAACCAGTACTCCATCACACTGAACAGTCCAACTACACCCACAGTAAACCAGAGTCACCAAGGAAAACAGCGTGACTGCAGCACTGTCCCAGCAAGGAAGTGGGGAAAGGCAACGGCGCTCTATAAAGCATGATACAAGTCAGAGTGCTGCTACTGAAGGCTTGTCACAATCAGCAGAGACTGAGGCGTCGGCCCTGTGCTCCTGGCTCTGAACACCTCCCCTGCCCCACCCCACTCTCAGCTCCGTGGGTATCTGCTTCTCACTCCTCTCTCAACACTTCACCCTGGTAAACCCTTCATCTGTCTTCTCCTTTCTCACCTCACCTCAAACCACAAGTTGCAGGGCTGTAGAGGCTAAACATGTTCTCTGGTTTGGGGGCGCCACACCTCATCCTAGAGACAGGAGGGCTGAAGACATTTATGCCGAATGAGAACGTGAAATGACACCATGTCTCCTATTTTTAAGAGCAAGCACATTAGCTTCAGTCATGTCCTCCAGACTGACCAGGCAATGACCCGGCCCAGTCCCGTTTCCTGAACCCACAGCAGAGGCTGGCTACCCCAGGACAGGGCAGACACCCACCCCAGCCTTACCTTCCCTTTCAGCGTCTGCAGAGCATCCAGGTAGGCTGCCAGCATGGGCAGACTCAGGGTTTCCACCAGGGTGGTGTGCAGCCACTGGATCAGCTTGGTGTCCCAGCTCACACTTGCCAGAGCCTGCCGCACTCGCCTCGCACACTTGTCCACAGCGACACGACGCAGCACGGGCTCATTACAAGCCTGAATGGTGGAAGTAGAGGGCAAAGTCTGAGGGTCACCTTGTTAGCAACTGGGGTTGGGGGATGGTGGGGGGTAGCGCCCAACAAGTGAGCCAGTCAGAGAGGCCTGAGCTAGGGAGGCCCGCTGGGGGCAGATTTCTGGAGTCTTACCCCTTCGTTGGCCAAGCGGGCGAGCCGGTCAGACTGCAGGGCTTTGAGGATCTTGTTGAATAGCTTGTTCTGGGCCAGGGTCCAGCCAGTCCTGTAAGAGACACTCTGAGGAATTAAGAGTCAAACCCTGGGGACGCTCCCTGCACCAGCTCACTGCAAAGAAGATCATGTCATGATTTTTGTTCCCATTGTGAAACACTGTAACTCCAAGTAGCTGAGTACCAAGCTAAAGCACAACACCCAGATTCCGGGCCCAGTCCTGCCAGCGAAGCACCTCAGCACATGTGTTAATACACATGTGACAAGTCTTTGTGGGGCTTTGCTGTTTGGTGTTCAGTCGCTCAGTCATGTCCAACTCTGTAGCCTGTCAGGCTCCTCTGTCCATAGGATTTTCCAGTTAAGAATACTGGAGTGGGTTGCCATTTCCTTCTCCAGGGGCTCTTCCCAACCCAGGGATTGAACCTGTGTCTCCTGCATTGGCAGACAGATTCTTTACTGCTGAGCCACCAGGAATTATGCCTTTGTGGTACTAGCAAAGCTCATTAATTACCTAACAGCTAAAATAATCCATTAGTAAACAAAAGCAAGGCAGCACTGCACAGACATATCTGAATCTCACAAGTTACTCAAAAAAGGTAGACAGGATGAGGAAGCATTTAGTGCACTAAAACCTCACACTAAGATAAGAGGCCTACTTACATCAGTGTCAGGGACAAAAATACAACAAAACCAAGTGGCTGGTCTCCCACTCCTAAATAATCCACCCCTCATTAACCTTCCTTTTTTCTCCATGTTTTTTCTGTATATCCCACAATTAACAAATTTACTTTGTAAAATGTTTAAGTAGGTTATGTATTTCTAATTCATCTTTAATCGGAGGATAGCTGCTTCACATTGTTTCTGCCATACCACAACTGCCCCCTGGAAGTCAGTGCTGTGCATCCAGTGCACAGCCCTGGTTAGTGCACTTTGACCTTGCTCATGGGAGGCTTTATGGTTCTTCCTCCAACTCAGCTATAAATTCCGTGCTATTAGAAGCCTACCCTATTGCTCGTCCCAACCTCATGAAACGCCGCACAGCAGCGTGGAGTTGACTAAAGCTTTACCCTCTCCACCCCACTCCTGACAACCTTAATTACTCTGAGACTCCAACTCTGGCCAGTAATCTTCCTACAGATACCAAGAAAAACGTAACAGAAGATGCCCAATTTATTCCAGTATTTGTTTACCGGCTCTCCCTGCCATAAAAATAAAGTGGTGATTAAATCTCATTTTAAAAATTTAGGTGGATGCCAGACCCAAATGAGAGCCTGGAATGACATCAAGGTAGCACTCCACATCAGTTGGGATGAAGTAAGTAGGACTGTGACAACTGCAAACCAAGCCCATTTAAGTCAGCTGAGAGTCAAAATCCTTGCCATGGGCTGTGTGGACCCCCCTGGCTCTCCAACTTCATCCTCCACGACAGCCCCCAGCTTACTATGCTTCCCTGCATCGCCCCTTCCCTTTTCTCCCCATGCACCCTGCATGCTCCCGCCGCACAGACTGGGCCCTAGCCACCCACTCCCTCCGCCTGAAACAGTGGCTCCCTCTCCAACCGCCAGGTTCTTGCTCAGATGTCACCTTCTACTGAGGGTTCCCGCGACTCACCCCTACTTAAAACTGCCAACACAAGACTCTCACCTCGGGATTCCCTACCCCCATCTCACATTCTATCCGTTTTATTTATGTTTGGTTTGTCTCCCTCTGCTAGAATGTACAGGCCAAGACGGCAAAGATTTCTGTCTGTTTTAAAAGTGTCTGACACAGAGCAGGGACTTTAACCATCTGCTGAATAAAGACACGGAGGAACTGTACGCACACTGCACTCTAAACCCTGTGAACAGCGGAGAACAAATTTAAACCCTCGCACTCCCTACCACAGGAGGTGCCCAGGTCCTGAGGAGCAGCGCAACACTGATACATCATGTGGGGCAACTGTACATAGAGCCCTTCACCAGATCAGGGTGCCTGGACCACAAGAACATTGCTTCCAACTTCAACCATCATCTCACTATCCTTGAAAAGAGTAAATACCCTCCAGAAAGGAGGAAAATAACAGCCCAACTTCCTTTCCTTCTATAAAATACAATCTCCATCTACCACGTTACGTCTCCAGTTTTACAACTTACCACAGTCACAAAGTCCAGGAAAACACTAGCTATGAGCCAGGAGCTGGCTGTGTACCTTTAGTCTCCTTGACTGCAAAAGAGATGGACAAGATTATCTATAAAACTCAGGCTACGATTACTGATGGGAGTAAAAGTTCTATGACAGCAGCCCAAGTCCACGGTCACAGAACTTTCTCTTCAGAAGTGCCCTCTGTCTTTAGTAGCTTTTGTTGCCACAGCTAACGCCCGTCTCAACCTCCAAAGCCACTCATCCTTTCATAACCTCTTGTGGGGTTCCAGCAGCCATCTCAGGTTTCTTGACGTTTTCTTATCTTCCCACAGCTCTGCTGGCTTAACTTCTGGTACTTCATCAGTATCTAGCCAGTTTTTGCTGTGGTTTGATATTCAGAGAGATTTTGGACTTGGAAGATGGGGGAGTAGAAGCTTTTACTCAAGGCTGGGGCTCAGGATACCTTGGGACCAGGAAGGCTTGTGTGAACTAGCATCACCGGTCCGCTGGCTCATAATCTTATCTTCCTTTACATTATTTAAATGTATTACACACTAACATGAGTAGCACTTCTCTTATGCATAGTGATTCTTTGCTGGGCCTGGGTTTTGGTGGTGGTCGGAGGAGACAAAGGATGTCCACAAGTAGCTATAAAAAGCTCTCTGGAGATACAAGGATACTTCCTTATTAATAAACTTCCTTGCTTTTAATGACTGGTTCTACCCTACTGGTGGGCACTGAGGTTCTGTCCCTTTTATTACTAATATAAACAGTCACAGTGACAACCCCACCTCTCCCCAGTACACTCATATACATATCTCTCTGCATCTTCACATGGTCATGCAAATCTCTCTGCAGGATAAATCTCTTGAAGTGGAAATGAAAGACCCGTGTTAAAATTTTAGAATTTTAGAATTTCCTGTTCTGTGTGAATAATATGTAAAAGAACCTGTAAAACCTTGAAAGCAGTATTACACTGCAGCCTTACCCCTGGAGGTGCAAATGGCACCCCACTCCAGTATTCTGGCCTGGAAAATCCCACGGACAGAGCAGCCCGGCAGGTACAGTCCACGGGGTCACAAAAGAGTCAGACAAGACAGAGCGACTGAGCCCTTAACCCCAGCAATGCTGCTCAGTGATAATCAAACAGGTTAAACAACGAATACAATTTCTTTATGTTCAATGATCTCTTGAGCTTTCTCAAAGCCTATCAATCAGGTTGCAAACCCTAATCCCAAGGAAAGAGAATGAGGTGTATATAATTTTTACTTATGAGGTACCGACAGCATTTCCAAAATTATCTTGTTCTTTATCATACAACAGGATGTTTTCTCTATTTGTTTTTCTTACCCTGTATTTATTCTGAAACCCAAAATGATGGGAGCAAGGAAAATGATGTGAACAAAAATGGGAGGGGGACTAGAAAGCTATTTAGAAATTACTACCATACACCACTGACAGCTGAAATTAAATTGAAAAACCACAAGTCTAAAACCCCCAGAAAAAGTTCTTAGGATTGAACTTAGTTGCTGGATATATAACAAAGTGATTCCAAGAACTGAAACATATTCTCTGTATTTTGTGAGCTTCGTGGGAGGCTAGAAAATTAAATGGGCAGAAAAAAATGATCTAACCGAAGATTAAGAGTATACAAAAGATATAATTAAGGAAAAATTTAAAAACAGGAGACAGAATTTTAGATACAAGTCTAAACAGTCAAACAGCTGATGGGAACTGTGGTGAGTCAATACACTCCCCCATCTAAACCTATTCAATTTTCATGGGTACAAAAATGTCTTCTCTCCATTGCTTAGATGAGATCAGACAATTTTATGTTCTCCACACTCCCACTGAAACCGAATGACATTCTGATTTCTGGCTTCTCTTATCCAAAGCAGCCAAAGTCACACCAGTCCTAGAAGAGCCTGATATTTTCAAAGATAATTCTTTCTCTGACACTAATTCAATATTAAAACGTCTAAAGGGTTTTTTTTTAACCAGAAGTCAAGCAGAGAGAAACAAAGAACATCAGAGAGAAGCAAAAGGTCACACTTACTTTTTCAGATCATAAAATTCTTTGCTTAAACACCAGGAGAAAGGAAGAGGAATGACGGGGAAAGAGGGAGGGAAAATAAGCAACTCAAAGGTCTTGAATCAAAATTTCAAACATCTGTCTGAGATTAACACATAGGTATTATACATACAATACTGAGAGATACAATTAGAGCAAATTCAGAAAAGGAGAATATTTTTTAATTGAATTCAGAAGTTCCGATTTCTAAGATAGACAATCTGCTATCACAGGACACTAGATGCTTTTACTGAAATGCTGGCAATGTCCTCGAATCCATTTGAGCAAGGCCCCGAAGTACCATATGTCAGGAGTATTTTGTTACATGTCTGAAAAGCTGTGCATCTAATTAAACTTGATATCTGACAAACATCTGGGGGAAAAAAGCTGGTCCAACTTCTTTGGGAAACATCACCATACCTGCAAATATATATTAATTTTCAAAAGTTCACCAAGTCACACGATTTTGGCATGCAGACACAAATCTAGACCAGGAGTCAGCAGACTTTTTCTATATAGTGGACTGGATACTAAATATTTTAGAGTTTCCGTCACAACTATTTCAGTCCACAATTGTAGTGCAAAAGCAGCCACAGACAATACCTAAATGAGTGGGCGTGACTGTGTTCCAATAACACTGTATTTATGTACCCTGAATTTTTAATTTCTTGTGTCTTCTTTTGATTTTTTTTCAACCACTCAAAAATGTAAAATCCATTCTTAGCTCATGGGTCATAGAAAAACAAGCAATGGGCTGGATTTGGCGCACAGGCCATAGTTTGCCAACCCCTGATCTAGACAATTAAATCAAGAAGAAAGGGATATTTAAAATCATGTTTCATGGAATATCAGGCATTACTAGAGAACCCAAGAGTCAGCTGGGGTGGGGGGATGCATTTTCTAAATATCGCAAGTTATCTGGGGACTTCCCTGGTGGTCCAGTAGTTAGGACTCTGTGCTCCCAGTGCAGGGGGCATGAGCTTGATCCCTGGTTGGGGAAGTAAGATCCTGATGTTTCGTGGCTCAGACAAAAAAAAAAAAAAGAAGTGATCTGAAGCTATCTGCTACTGAAATAATTCAGGAGGGCAAAATGGGGCACTAAAAAAGAAAAGTACGTTTCTGACTCCCTGATACAGAGATCAGTCATCTCTCTGAGGAAAAATACATTTCTAGGGAGCTGTCCTATATGAGTTCTTGATGTAGCAAACTGTAATTTTACATGATTTTATACACGGAAGAAAAGAAGCAGCAATTTAACAATAAAATCAAGTGAAAGAATGGCAACAGATAATTATAATCAGAGCAGAGAGAACTAACCACAACCTTCAAACAGGCTACAGATCCAGAATTTGGGGACAAGGTCATAAAAATGGTGACCTCTGAGACTGAAGCCAGTAAGTATCATCAAATAATGAAATCAGCTGTGTGCAATAGTGACGTACCTGAAGATGTAAGCCTGTTGCTAATGAGAGAAGGACGCCTCCAAAATCTCATCAGACACTAAAAAACAAATAATCTGAGATAAACTGAGCACTAATTAATCATATCAATCTGTGGCAATGGCATAACACAGGTATGGAGGTCCACATGGAGAAAGAGGAGCCAAAGCGTAGAGCCTGTCAGTGCTTTTCTGCAGGACTGGGCAGGTGAAGGTGTGCCTTGGCCTCCCTGTCATCCAGCTACCGTGTTGGAGGAGGGCACCCCCTGTGTAGATGGTCTACTAGCCACCCACTTCTGGAAGAGAACAGCTTCCCAGACTCTCCCACTGAGCATCAGGGCTCTAGGCCAGGCTGCCCCAGTATCTCGTCTGCCCTGCAGCTGTATTTCTCCTTATAAATTAAGAAACTTGCATTCACGCATATTATTAAGTCTCTGATGACTTTGGTAAGCATGACGAGTGCACCCAAAACCCTTTGCCCATGACCAAGGGTGAACCGATAGAAAAATTCATGCAATTCTGCTATGCAGTTTCTGAAACTGCAGACTGAGGACAAGGCAACCAATAACACAATGGGGACACATATCTGTGTGAAGTCACCTTGTGCAGCCATCACTGGGCTCTTTCCACTGCCCTTAAAGAAAAGGTACAGCAGCTGACAGCACTGGGCTCCAGAGTCAGACGGCACGCTCTGAACAAACCCCTGCTCCATGACTTCCTAAGGTTTCTTCAACTTACTGAGTTTAGCTTCTTCATTTTTAAAATACAGATAAAGAAGGGATATGCCTAGGGGAGTTGTGAGGTTTAAAAGAGATAACGCATGTGAAGCACTTGGTACAATGCCTGGCACCTAGAAAGCGCTCGACAACTGTGAGTTCTTTTTTGTTACCACCACTGTCAGTATCTTCAGGGTTATTAACTATAACAATGGTGATAAACAATTTTGCTGAACTCGTTGACCCCAGCAATATTCTAGTAGTTGATCTTCATTCACATCGATTTTCCTCTTTATCTGAAGCTCTAGAGACCATTTCCCCTTCTTAAGGCACAAGACTAATTCCAATTCAAGACCCCGAAGAACTTCTCCACAAGATCTTCAACCAGGGTGCAGAAGCGCTCCACCTTCACCAGCCACCACCTGATCACACAAGCACACCAGCTCAAGCTCATTCCCTGCTTCCAACCAAACTCATGAACCATTCCAACGAGCCTCGAAACTTCCTGCCCTTCTTCCTACCAAATTACTTCTTTTTCCTCCATTAAGTAAGAACCCTCCAACATTATGACAAGTTTACTACTTTCCAACTTCTGATGTAAAGACCTTAACATTCCCTTAGGAGATAAATACATACAGAGAGAGTCATGAGGGAAATGTAAATTAAAACCACAATGAGATGTCATTTCACACTCGCTAGAATGGTCCTAAGAAGAAAAAGACAGATGAAAAACAAATGTTGGCAAAGATGTGCAGAAACTGGAACCCTCATACGCTGCCGGTGGGAATGCAAAATGATGCAGTCCTTTTGGAGAAGAACCTGAAGATTCCTCACAGATTATCATACGACACAGCAATTCCACTCTTAGGTATATATTCAAGAGAAATGAAAATGTATGTCCACACAAAAACAAGTAAATGAATATTCATAGTGACATTATTCATATACAGTACCAAAAAAGCATTAGCAACCCAAATATCCATCGACAGATCAATGGGTAAACAAAAGGCGGCACTTCCGTACTGTGAATATTATTCAGGATGAATAATATTATAAAGGAATAAAGTTCATTATAAAGAAATGAACTACTGACACATGCTTCAACATGGATGAATCCTGAAAACATTATGCTATGTAAAAGAATCCAGTCACAGAAGACCATGTTCTGTATGATTCTATGAAATGTTTCGAAAAGGTTAAGTTTAGAGAGACAAAAAGTAGACTGTGGTTGCCAGGGGTTGGAGGGGTTGGGAGGAAATGGGAAGTGACCATTAATGGGTAAGGAGTTTCTTTTGAGGGTGAGGAAAACGTTCATCAAATTGACTGCAGTGATGAATATACTAAAAATCACTGGTTGTACATATTATATAAGTGAATTGTATGCTACGTAAATTTTACTTTCATAAAGTTTTATGCAACAAATACAAGATAAATAAATGTTTGCCAAGCAAACAACAACGAAATGACCTAAAGAGGAATGCTGAGTCCCCGGGTCAGTAGGATATGAGAGCAAAACCAGCCAGCAAACTCATGAAAACAGGCTGAGATGCTCCCCCAAAACCACAGACTACAAATCTATCTTTAAAAGTCACTCAAGTCAAACATCTATTAGCCTTTCATATGACTCCAAAACATTTTCACTGTCCTAGTTATAGACACTATAAGCACAGTATCATACAAACGGACATTTAATTTTTTTTGGTGGTCTGGCTAACTCCCGTATCATAACGTGTACTATATACACTACAGAGCAAGTCACACCTATCAAATTTGACTCATTTATACATTCAGTTAACACTTACTACTTGCCTACTATGTGCCAGGCAATGTCCGAGGTGTCAGGGATGCAAAGATGGCGGACACACAAGCTCTCCTCCCAGGGAGCCCACTGCAGAATGAGCTGAGAGTTACAAAGACAGGAGAACATTCTGACTCCTATGGCTGCAAATGAAATAAACTCCTAAAAATATGTTTCAATGACAACGATATAAGATATTCACAATGCACTGACCATGAACCCTGTAGTGCCCAGTCCTCTCAGAAGCAACCTACCTGTTGACATGCTCCTCCCAGTCCTCTGGCGGGGGAGGGGCATCCGCATCGGTCCTGGCGAAGATGACGTGCCGTTCACACTCATTCATCACACTGCGTGCCTTCTGATTGTCGTAGAGCGGCACAGGGGTGGATATGACTGTCTCCACGTCTATTGGGACATCTGATTCACTGTAAAAATGAGGAAATAGGACCAGCCACACATATTTCAAACAACATAAGTATTTAATGATTGTCCCATTGCCAAAAATGTCTCAATATAATCAGCTTTTTATCTATTTATTTTTTTTGGCTGCACCAAGCAGCTTGTGGGATCTTAACTCCTTGCCAGGGATAGAACTTGTGGCCCCTGCACTGGGAGGGTAGAGTCTTAACCACTGGACCACCCGAGAAGTCCTTAATCAGCTTTAAAGTATGCATAAGCACACTATGTCCACAGAAAATTATGATCCAAAGTTACCTTTCCCACATGTATCTAGATCTCTGTGACATGCTGGTATATGAAGGGGAAACACAAAGTTGTTTTAAATAAGCTTATGTAAAACTGACAAAGAGTTATTTTTTTAAAAGACAAGTATATTCCATAAGCATACAGTTGATTGCCTAAAGGTGCTTTTCAATACGGTAGCTATAAGCCACATGCAAATGTTTAACTTACTAACAATTAAATAAAATAAAAAATTCATTTCCTCAGTCACACAAGCCATATTTCAAGAGCTCAACAGACATGTCTGCCTCAGTTCAGTTCAGTTGCTAAGTCGTGTCCGACTCTTTGCAACCCCATGGACTATAGCACACCGGGCCTCCCTGTCCATCACCAACTCCTGGAGTTGACTCAAACTAATGTCCACTGAGTTGGTGATGCCATCCAACCATCTCATCCTCTGTCATCCCCTTCTCCTCTGCCTTCAATCTTTCCCAGCATGAGAGTCTTTTCAAATGAGTCGGTTCTTTGCATCAGATGGCCAAAGTAATGGAGCTTCAGCTTCAGCATCAGTCCTTCCAATGAATATTCAGGACTGATTTCCTTTAGGATTGACTAGTTGGATCTTAGTGCAGTCCAAGGGACTCTGAAGAGTCTTCTCCAACACCACAGTCCAAAAGCATCAATTCTTCGGTGCTCAGCTTTCTTTATAGTCCAACTTTCACATCCACACATGACTAGTGGAAAAACCGTAACTTTGATTATACAGACCTTTGTTGGCAAAGTAATGTCTCTGCTTTTTAATACACTATCTAGGTTGGTCATAACTTTTCTTCCAAGGAGCAAGCGTCTTTTAATTTCATGGCTACAGTCACCATGATCTGCAGTGACATTGGAGCCCAAGAAAATAAAGTTTCTCACTGTTTCCACTGTTTCCCCATCTATTGGCCATGAAATGATGGGACCACATGCCATGATCTTAGTTTTCTGAATGTTGAGTTTTAAGCCAACATTTTCACTCTCCTCTTTAACTTTCATCAAGAGGCTCTTTAGTTCTTCGCTTTCTGCCATAAGGGTGGTGTCATCTGCATATTTGAGGTTATTGATATTTCTCCCGGCAATCTTGATTCCAGCTTGTGCTTCATCCAGCCCAGCATTTCTCATGATGTACTCTGCATGTAAGTTAAATAAGTAGGGTGA
>NW_011495064.1:3346979-3352285 GCF_000754665.1 Bison bison bison
CTCCCGGCAATCTTGATTCCAGCTTGTGCTTCATCCAGCCCAGCATTTCTCATGATGTACTCTGCATGTAAGTTAAATAAGTAGGGTGACAACATACAGCCTTGACGTACTCCTTTCCTGATTTGGAACCAGTCTGTTGTTCCATGTTCAGTTCTAACTGTTGCTTCTTGACCTGCATACAGGTTTTTCAGGAAGCAGATCAGGTGGTCTGGTATTCCCATCTCCTTAAGAATTTTCCAGTTTGTTGTGATCCAAAGGCTCACAAGGCTTTGGCATAGTCAATAAAGCAGCAGCAGATGTTTCCTCTGGAACTCTCTTGCTTTTTCAATGATCCAATGGATGCTTGCAATTTGATCTCTGGTTCCTCTGTCTTTTCTGAATCCAGCTTGAACATCTGAAGTTCACAGTTCATGTACTGTTGAAGCCTGGCTTGGAGAATTTTGAGCATTACTTTGCTAGTGTGTGAGATGAGTGCAACTGTGTGGTAGTTTGAGCATTCTTGGGCATTGCCTTTCTTTGGGATTGGAATGAAAACTGACCTTTTCCAGTCCTGTGGCCACTGCTGAGTTTTCCAAATTTGCTGGCATATTGAGTGCAGCACTTTCAAAGCATCATCTTTTTGGATTTGAAAGAGTTCAATTGGAATTCCATCACCTCGACTAGCTCTGTTCGTAGTGATGCTTCCTAAGGCCCACTTGACTTCACATTCCAGGATGTCTGGCTCTAGGTGAGTGATCACACCATCGTGATTACCTGGGTCATGAAGATCTTTTTTGTACAGTTCTTCTATGTATTCTTTCCACCTCTTCTTGATATCTTCTGCTTCTGTTAGGTCCATACCATTTCTGTCCTTTACTGTGCCCATCTTTGCGTGAAATGTTCTCTTCGTATTTCTAATTTTCTTGAAGAGATTTCTAGTCTTTTCCCATTCTATTGTTTTCCTCTATTTCTTTGCATTGATTACTGAGGAAGGCGTTCTTATCTCCTCTTGCTATTCTCTGGAACTCTGCATTCAAATCAGTATATCTTTCCTTTTCTCCTTTGCCTTTCGCTTCTCTTCTTTTCACAGCTATTTGTAAGGCCTCCTCAGACAACCATTTTGCCTTTTTGCATTTCTTTTTCTCTCCAAGGAAAAAAAAAAAAAAAAAAGAAATGTCTACCTAAGGCTACCATATTAGAGGAAGCAGGTACAGAACATTTCTGTTACTACAGAGAGTCTATCAGGCAACGTTGGTCTAAAGTTCTAAATTATTTATACAAATTTTCCTTTCCTTACCAAGTCAACTGATAGCTAATGATATGCTGTAAAAGCCCATGACTGTCTAAGACAGATCGCTGGCAACGCAGACAGACACCTCAGCTTACTCACTCTGTAAGGAGCCCACAACAGAAACAAACACAAGTGGATACCTGAAAGAAAGATCTTTTGTATTTTAAAACATTAATGAAAAAAATAAATAAAATGTTAATGAAATCCTAGTGCTGTGTTTTTCAGTCCAAGAACTCTGTCACCCAAAATATGATGTCAATCACACTGGTCTACTGGCGATCTAGCATATGTCACTTTAACTTTTTGATGCTACTGTATACATTCCCAATGGCTAGAATAATTATACCACTATAAAATGAAGTGAAATAATGTACAGTTGGATTTGGTGGTGGGTGAAAGAGCTGATTATCTTTTGTGGACCAGACTTTGGGCAAGGTACTTAGATGTATGCCTGAAAAAGAAGTCCTGGTGTCACAATTCCAACCCTATATTCTCGGGGTCCCTCCCAACTAATGGCACTACTGAGCCAGAAACATGAAAATCATCCTCTCTTCCTTTCCCCTTAATCCTGGCCACTCTTGCCAACTCAACACAGCAGGTCATGTTGGATCTACCCAAGAAATACACCTCAAGGCCATCCCTTTTTCCCCACTTGTAATATGCCTGTCCCATCAAGGCTCATGATCTCTGACCCTGACCACTCTGCAATGGTCTCCTAGCCAGGTCTTATCTATTCCACTTCAGCACTATCATCTATTCAACAAAAATTCAAAGTGATCTTTTTAAATATAAACTCAATCTCTAGCTTAAAATCCTTCAATGACTTCTCACCAACTCTGAGAATCAAATTCCTACATGAGGTAGCCCCTGCCAGCTTCTCCCCTAGCTCCCACTTACAACCCCATTGCAACCACCTTCCAGATCCAGTGGCCTAAAAAGAGCTCCTAAAATACACCAAACTCCCACTTACAGGGCCCATATATGGAGCTAGTCTGTAAGAGGAAGTAATTTTCTGAGTACTGAAATGACCAAGTCCACAAAATCTCACTTTAAGAAAATAATCATGAGATTTAAATACAGGAGTTTCAATGTTTGCAAGAAGCTATTACATAACTAAGAGAGAGACTTGCAATTCTATTTAAAAGAGCTCTTCAGTGATGCCCTTGATCAGAAGCATCAGGATTATGCTCAATTATTCTCTAAAATTACAGATCCTGCGACCTGTACATACAAAATAGGTCAACAAAATGAGGCTCTCGCTGGGAAATGAAATAAAAACCACCACTATTCTACATGTGTTAAACACACATGTCATGGCACTTCTAGCTCATTAACCCTCACTGGTGGATCAAAAGAAGCAAAGCACAAGATCTCTGTTTTCCAGCAAACCTAAAACCTGTGCTAGAGGTCAGATTGAGACAAACAAAAACAAACTCCTCCCCAAAAAAGTTTATAAAATTATTAAGGGCGTGATTTTATCATCAAAATAGAATATATCACTAAATCTTGAAACATCTTGTGTTCCAAGGTAATCAGAATGCTTTAAAGCTCAAAAGAATTGCTAAACAAGTTTGCACAGACCAAATGTAACTGTACCACATATTACATGGTAAGTTTATGAAAAAATTCCTGACCCTATTATGTAGGCGAGCTGAAAATATAACCAGATCTAAGAAGGATTAAGATCAACCCATGGTGACAGTTCCATAACAAGAGGGAAAGAAAAGTCTTGGGCATGTGCTCCTAAGCTTTGCAGGTGAACGGAGGGGAAAAAAAAAAACAAATTACCATAAAAAGGCCAGTGTTGGAGCCAGAACACTGGGCTATTTTAGGAATGAGTCTAATCCTATGTGACAATTTTTAAAAGTCAACTCTTCCATCTTTTTCTTCCGTTTAAATAATCATCTTCAATTCCTCTTTCCACACAAGTCCTCTTATCCTAAATGCAATCAGCTGTTTGCTTTCCTTTGAACATCCTGCCTTCCTAACTCATTAGATGTCTTGAATCCAGATGTTCATCAAGAGGCCTGACATCCTCAGGATGGTTAAGAAGGATGCTGAATTAAACATCCCACCCCACCCCTAATCTCCCACAATAAAATCCACTTTAATCCCCAACTGATTACTGCCCAGTTAGGGTGACCGCAGCCCATAGGAGAGAAGGCCAAACTCACATGGTACTTTCGTGCTGCCTCCGAGGAGTAACAAAGAGCATGCGGGTGGGGCGGGCACTACTGGCATCCGGGTGGGCACTCCACGGCTTAGCATAGCTGTGATCCAGAAACACCAGGTCCAGTTCCCGCTCATGCACCGAGAGCTGGAAGAGCAAAGAGGTGCCCATGCGCCGCGCTGAAGTCTGGAAGTCCCTCTCCCCACCGCGGTGGGCCATGTCAGAAGAGGGGCAGCAGGTCAGAGAATGGTTATCTGCATGCTAGTCACCTGCGGTGAAAAGTTTCAGCTCAAGTCAATTCAAACGCTCTGAATTTCTTCCAACCTAGAACATCTTAATAGGCTTCTTATTTTAGTGACTTTCTACCATTGGCAGTTGAGTATTATATAATTACATAGTATCTGTCACACTGCAGACCCTTGCCCGCATCGGGAGGGTTCCTGGGATCCCACTCCACACCCAAAATGGCTATGGCGCCCCCTTCATCCTCAGTCTCTACAATTCGGCCCATTGGGAAGCTGGAGGACTGCCTCACGTGGACAGATACCACACTTGCTTGGCCAGCGCCACAATTTCCCAGATGGGCGCAACGGGTTTTGCCAAACAAGAGGAATCACAAATAGTACTAATTCCACAGCTAAGGGTCTTGACGTCTGCGAACCATTCTCACTGAGCCGGGGCGTGAGCATTGCTGAAACAGTTGCGCAACGTGGGCCTCGGGGAAGCCCTGACCTCTCTTCTTTGTGTTAAACAAGTTTTGTAACTACTTCATAATGCTCTGGAGTTTTAAAAATCTACAGATGATAGGTCCTCCCCAAAGCCTGTAACAAAATGCTACGCCGGGAAGGCCCCTCTCCCTCACCCAAGGCCCGGGTGGTCCCCGGGGAACCGCCCTCTACCCCAGGTACCCTCCGGGGACCCGCCCCCGAGCCTCAAAACCGCTCCAGCAGGCAGGCAGAGCTCATAATTCGCACTTCACAGACGCAGGCGCCGGCTCAAGGGGATGGAGTGACTTGGCCAAGGTCACCGAGAGTTCGCGACGAGGAGCCGCCTCGCACCCGCCTCCCGCCCGCCCCGGCCCGGCTGAGCGCCCGCGTCACGGCGGCCCGAGCCCGCCCCCGGCCCTACACGATCGTCCGACCCAGATCGCCAGGACCCGGGCTCTAGCGCTCGGCCCCCGCATGCCCCGGGAGCCCGGAGATCCTAGCCGAGACCCCCTGCCCGCTCCGACCCGAACCACGACCCCTCAGGCCCGCCATCCCGGCCAGGGCCGACTCTCCCTCACCCGCAATCGTCCGGCCGCGCGCTTGGCCCGGGCCGGATCCCTGTGCGCGTGCGCGCTACCGCCTCCACGCCCTGGCGCCCAGGGCACAGAGAAAAACGCGGAAGTGGATTCCAGCTGGGAAGGGAGGGGCGGTGAGCCGCAAAACCCGGAAACGATGCAGCTGCAAGGGAACCTCTGCTGCTGCTGCTGCTAAGTCGCTTCAGTAGTGTCAGACTCTGTGCGACCCCAGAGACGGCAGCCCACAAGGCTCCCCCATCCCTGGGATTCTCCAGGCAAGAACACTGGAGTGGGTTGCCATTTCCTTCTCCAATGCATGAAAGTGAAAAGTCAAAGTGAAGTCGCTGAGTCGTGTCCGACTCTTCGCAACCCCATGGACTGCAACCCACCAGGCTCCAACGCCCATGGGATTTTCCAGGCAAGAGTACTGGAGTGGGTTGCCATTGCCTTCTCCAAGGGAACCTCTGCTGCTGCTGCTGCTGCTGCTGCTAAGTCACTTCAGTCGTGTCCGACCCTGTGTGACCCCATAGACGGCAGCCCACCAGGCTCCCCCGTCCCTGGGATTCTCCAGGCAAGAACACTGG